>NC_138739.1:4256214-4348714 GCF_965113295.1 Leuciscus leuciscus | reverse complement strand
CTGTCATCTATCCCTCCATCCATCCCTCCATCCATCTATCCCTCCATCAATCTATCCATCAGTCCATCCATCCCTCCATCCATCCATCAGTCCATTCCCCCTCATCCCTCCATCATCTATCCCTCCATCATCTATCCCTCTGTCATCTATCATCCATCCCTCCATCATCCATCCCTCCATCATCTATCCCTCCATCATCTATCCCTTCATCCATCTATCCCTCCATCACTCCATCCATCCATCACTCCACCCCACCTCATCCCTCCATCCATCCATCAGTCCATCCCCCCTCATCCCTCCATCCATCCATCAGTCCATTTATCCATCCATCCATCACTCCACCCCCCATCCCTCCATCCATCCATCCATCCATCCATCAGTCCATCCCCCCTCATCCCTCCATCCATCACTCCACCCCCATCCCTCCATCCATCCATCAGTCCATACCCTTCATCCCTCCATTCATCCATCAGTCCATCCCCCCTCATCCCTCCATCCATCCATCCGTCCATCCCCCTCATCCCTTTATCCATCCATCAGTTCATCCCCCTCATCCCTCCATCCATCCATTTATCCATCCATCCATCAGTCCATCCTCCCTCATCCCTCCATCCATCACTCCAGCCTCCATCCATCCATCAGTCCATCCCCCTCATCCCTCCATCCATCAGTCCGTCCATCCATCCATTTATCCATCCATCCATCCATCACTCCACCCCCCATCCCTCGATCCATCCATCAGTCCATCCCCCCTCATCCCTCCATCCATCAGTCCATCCATCCATTTATCCATCCATCCATCACTCCACCCCCCATCCCTCCATCCCCCCTCATCCCTCCATCCATCAGTCCATCCATCCATTTATCCATCCATCCATCACTCCACCCCCATCCCTCCATCCATCCATCAGTCCATCCCCTCATCCCTCCATCCATCAGTCCATCCATCCATTTATCCATCTATCCATCACTCCACCCCCCCATCCCTCCATCCATCCATCAGTCCATCCCCCCCATCCCTCCCCATCCCTCCATCCATCACTCCACCCCCCATCCCTCCATCAGTCCATCCCCCCTCATCCCTCCATCCATCCATCCATCCATCAGTCCATCCATCCATTCATCCATCCATCCATCAGTCCATCCATCCATTCATCCATCACTCCATCAGTCCATCCATTCATCATGAATAGCAGAAGAGCTGAGAGCGAGCGCTGAGGACTCTAGAGACCGCACTGATATTGAGACGGCTGTTGTCAAACACAGATTCTACGGGCCTGATATCTTTGGCAAGAAAAAACGTTTATCACATCATCGTGTGATAAAGTGGGTAATGAGTCGCACCTGTTTAGGGGTCACCACTGGGGCCAGATGAGGCTGGAACGTGCTCCGTCTATCCGTGATTGTCTCTCCATGTTTAATCAGCGGTAGCTCTTCATCTACAACAAAAACAAACAACAAAACCAAATAAAATCAGTCCTTTAAATGACTGGTCAGCCACTAATTACTAATTAACTGGGATTGCTTTACATAAGACAAGTGGTGCTTTGAAGGGACTTTGAAAGTCAAAAGCGTCAAAGCGTGCAGAATTTCAACTTTTCACTAACAAAATTCCCCAATAACGAACTAAGATTCATTGAATCATTCAAGAGATTTGTTCAAAAATGCTGATTAATCCAGTAATTAATCAAATGAAGTATTTATGAGTGAGTCATTGAATCATTCAAGATATTCGTTCAAAAGCGCTGATTTGTTCAGTAATGAATCAAGTGAAGTATTTATGAGCAAGTCATTGAATCATTCAAGATATTCGTTCAAAAGCGCTGATTCGTTCAGTAATGAATCAAGTGAAGTATTTATGAGCGAGTCATTGAATCATTCAAGATATTCGTTCAAAAGCGCTGATTTGTTCAGTAATGAATCAAGTGAAGTATTTATGAGCAAGTCATTGAATCATTCAAGATATTCATTCAAAAGCGCGGATTCGTTCAGAAATGAATCAAGTGAAGTATTTATGAGCGAGTCATTGAATCATTCAAGATATTCGTTCAAAAGCGCTGATTCGTTCAGTAATGAATCAAGTGAAGTATTTATGAGCGAGTCATTGAATCATTCAAGATATTCGTTCAAAAGCGCGGATTCGTTCAGTAATGAATCAAGTGAAGTATTTATGAGCGAGTCATTGAATCATTCAAGATATTCGTTCAAAAGCGCTGATTCGTTCAGTAATGAAACAAGTGAAGTATTTATGAGTGAATCATTGAATCATTCAAGATATTCCTTCAAAAGCGCTGATTCGTTCAGTAATGAATCAAGTGAAATATTTATGAGCGAGTCATTGAATCATTCAAGATATTCGTTCAAAAGCGCTGATTCGTTCAGTAATGAAACAAGTGACGTATTTATGAGTGAGTCATTGAATCATTCAAGATATTCATTCAAAAGCGCTGATTCGTTCAGTAATGAATCAAGTGAAGTATTTATGAGTGAGACATTGAATCATTCAAGATATTCGTTCAAAAGCGCTGATTCGTTCAGTAATGAAACAAGTGAAGTATTTATGAGTGAGTCATTGAATCATTCAAGATATTCGTTCAAAAGCGCTGATTCGTTCAGTAATGAAACAAGTGACGTATTTATGAGTGAGTCATTGAATCATTCAAGATATTCATTCAAAAGCGCTGATTCGTTCAGTAATGAATCAAGTGAAGTATTTATGAGTGAGACATTGAATCATTCAAGATATTCATTCAAAAGCGCTGATTCGTTCAGTAATGAATCAAGTGAAGTATTTATGAGTGAGTCATTGAATCATTCAAGATATTCATTCAAAAGCGCTGATTCGTTCAGTAATGAATCAAGTGAAGTATTTATGAGTGAGTCATTGAATCATTCAAGATATTCATTCAAAAGCGCTGATTCGTTCAGTAATGAAACAAGTGAAGTATTTATGAGAGAGTCACTGAATCGTGATTCTCAATTTATCCAGAATCGTGCAGCTCTACCACACGTACACAAGAATCACTGTGAGTGGCCTTATTAGTGTGAAAACATTACATTTTATACAGAGATATTTCATCTTACATATATTTCATCATTGACAGTGAAAGAGTAAGACAAGCTGCTTTTAATTACAGCTCGAGCTGCAAGGCTTCTCTGTATAACATTGCAACTGTGTGTATGTACAAGAGGTCTGCAACTGTGCTTGAACACAGGTTTTGAGAATGGCACGCTTGGCATTCATCAAGGATTTTGATGAATGTCTTTAGAGAGATTCATATGTTTGCCGAGACTGATGAAAGACTGTAAAGGATTTATGCAAATGACTAACCTTGGGCAAACAGTCTCTCATTTACAATACTCAAATTCATTAAAATCAGAACCAGGTTAAGGACATATTCAAGAGCATATGCACATGTTGTAAATTAGGCAGACAATTATTATGAATGAGAAGCAGTGTTTAATGTCAGATTCTCGTTATGAATTGCACTGGAATAGTGAATGAACAGTGGGAAAACTGGGACGCACCATCGGCAGCGTCGGAGAAGTGCTGAGCTGACTGGTTGGTCAGTTTTAAAACACTGTAGTCTGGAGGATCATCCTCGTCGTAGTCGTGCCCTTCTTCCTCCGTCGTCATCGTCTTCCCCGTTTCTGGTCTTTCTAAAAACAGAGACAAGCGTAGACGGATGAAGAGCGGAGTAACCTAACAATTTAACAAACCATTGCACATTTCAATCAATTACACAAGGACACGCGCTGAAGCATGCAAGACATAAGAAAACCATGTTTAATGATTAAAATAAGATGTTTCGAGATGAGTGTAAATAATGAAAGGTCAGTGACATCCCTCCACAAGATTCCTTTATTAATCAGCAAACATACTTAAATGGAAATAATCCTCAACGTCTCTTTTGATACGGCACGCACTTAAAGGGTCAAAGGGCACGTTCAAGCACTTCCATCAAGAGCAAAATATCTAATAACATAAAAATTGCATTTGCATGGAAACATCCCAATGAGCCTCTTTCATGAAACACGAGCAGAATATCTGTTTAAACTGAATATAAATACATTAATGTTTAAAGGGGTCATATAATGGTACATGCACTTTTACAAGTTGATTGTACTGAAATGTGTGTTGGCAGTGCCTGTACACAACCATCATAAAATGATAAAAATCCATCCAGTGTTTTTTTTTTTTTATCTCCTTATATGTTTTACCCTCTCTCAAATCAAGCCGTTCAACCGTGTGACGTCACACGGTCGGACGCCCCTCCCACGATTGCTGATTGACAGCAGCGTTTCAACACAGACCCGCCCTCGCTCATGAGCGAGCTGTCAATCATAGTCATTGTTGATAGCTGGAGCACTGTATATGAGCAGAATGGCGTCTAAGCGAGTGTGGTGTTCTGTTCTTGGGTGTAATAACGAACACAGCAGTCATATTGATGTTCCTAAATCCGAACCGCTGAAGACGCAGTGGCTGAGTTTGTTTTCGAAGGGAATATTCCCCACGATCAACGTCAATGCTTTCATGTGTGCGCGAATCATTTCACACACCAGACTGCTCGAGGGTCAGTAAAGCTGGTTTTGCTAAGAAGCTGCTCCTGAAAAAAGGATCGGTACCAACTATTCGTGTTCCTGCTGCACCTCCAGAAGAACTGAAGTGAGTGTAACGTTTATTGACCTTTATATTAATCTTTATATTAATCTTTGCAAATCGCTTGCACGCTTCACGATGAATGTGGCTGCTTACACTCAGGGTACATTACGGCATGTTTTCTATGTACGACGTTCTCAATATAATTCATAATCCCACGTTTATAATGAACAACGCGTTATGGTTATTGTGTTATTGTCTTACAAACGGTGTCCGCACAGAGCAGAGGGGCGGGGTCAGCAAAGCTCATTATCATTTAAAGACACATGCACTTAAACGGAGTGCTGAAAACAGAGCTGTTTTTGACCAGGTAAAATGAGTGTTTTCTTACAATACTAATGAGAATTTTTAATTAAAGTATATTACAAACTTTTAATTTAGACCCTATAGAATCATATTAGCTTGTACAAAAAGGGCATTATATGACCCCTTTAAAATGTTGAATGCAACAATCTAGACTCTAAAAAAATAAAGGTTCTTTATCGGTATATATGTGGTTTCATGAAAAACATCTATGGAACTGGTTGTTAAAATGTTCTTCACATTAAGAAAAATGGTTATTTTATTGTCAGTGTCAATGTAACTTTATTTTTTATAGCACAGTTAAAACAACACATGTTGACCAATGTGCTTTACATCATTTGTTAAATAATACATCACACCACAATAAGACACATAAAACAGTCAGTGATTAAAAGCTATATAAAAAACAAGTAAGTTTTAAGCTGTGATTTAAATGAATATGCAATAATGATATAATGAGTTTAGGCGCAGCTACAGCAAAAGCACGACCCCCTCTTTGATTCTGTTCTGACCTGGGAATGTTTAGTGGGTTTAGGGGCGCTGGTCTCAACGTTCTTCCAGACTGATATTTAGTCAGGAGATGCAAAAGATAGGATTTTGCGAGTGGATTTGTATACTAATAAAAGGAGTTTAAAATCAACTCTGTAACGTACCAGATAGTCCCGGTGATGTGTGAAAACGATGTTCACTTTTTCATAAAAGCATGAAATTTGGTGCACGCTCAAGCGCTTGTGATAGTAAATTAAGAGTACATGAAATATGCTTAATTTCATTCTGCATCTTCTCAGATACTGCGATTTCATTGTTTAATCCTTTTCACAATGTCATTGAATTCAACATTAACTATTCACCTGAATGATTTATGATGTTGTACATGGTATCATTGTAATCACTGACCATCAAAACACAGGGTTATCATGTTTGGTTCAGGAGATATGATGCAAAATTTGGTTATGGCAGAAAGTAAAATGGCTGCCACGAGGCATTTTAGCAATGGCTCCATTTCTGAAAATGTTCAGGGCCCCAAACTGTACAAGTGTACCAAGTTTCATGCGTTTATGAAAAAGTGAATATCACCTAAAATTTTGCACATATCACCTGGACTAAGAAGCCAGTGCAATGAAACCAAGGTGGGCGTGATGTGTTCTCGTTTTTTAATACCCATCAAGAGTCTAGCATTTTGAATTTTTTGCAATGGAGAAATAAATGTATGATTGACTAACTCCCTTGTAGAGTGTGCATTGCAATAATCAAGTCTTGAGGAGATCAAAGCATGGATAGCAATTTCAAGACTTTTAAGCGTCAAACACGATTTCATCTTGGATAAATTACATAAGTGGAAAAAAAGTGATTCTACCATGGAATTAATCTTTTTATCCAACTTAAGGGAGCTGTCAATATGCAGTTCAGTTCAGTTTGTTTTTATTTGATAGGGACAAAGCATGTTAATGAACATTTGCACAAAATACACAATGTAAACCAGCCGGATTATTGCAACATTGCTAATTTACGTCCGCAGTCCCTAGGCAGGTACAGACAAAAACAAATACTCAGCACACAACACTAGAAAAAAACACACATGCACACATGACAAGGGCCCAAAATCTATTTCCGATATACCCCTGGCTTCACTAAGGTAAAAAACAATCATCTCTGTCTTACTTTTATTTAGAAATCTGAAGCCATCCAGGATCCAAGCCATTTTTTATCCGTCAGCAGCAAATAAAGCTCTATATCGTCCACAAAACAGTGAAACACAATGTTGTTCTCCTTTACAATAGAGTCCAGTGGGAGAATATAAAGTTAGAACAAAATAGGGCCAAGGATCGAGCCTTGAGGCACACCACAAGTAAGAGGTGCTGATCTAGAGGAACAGGCAGTCAGATAAAACTTAACCACTTCAGGGCCTTCCCAGGATCCCCACATACTGCTCCAACTGCAAGATCAGAACAGTGTGATCTATTGTGTCAAAAGCAGGAGTTAAATCCAATAAAATTGGATCTTCTGTCAATAGCAAGTCATTAAAAACATTCACGTGGGCTATCACAGTCAAATGGAGTAAAACCAGACTGGTGAGTTTTGAAAATATTACTTCCTTCTAAAGAAATTGTGTAATTGATAGGCAAGGCAAGGCAAGTTTATTTATTTAGCACATTTCACACACTATGGTAATTTAAAGTGCTTTACATAGAAAGGAATTAAAATAATCACAAAATAAAAGAAAGGGAAATTAAAACAGTTATAAAAGGAATTAAAAGAGTAAAAAGATGATGCATAGATACATTTCTCATCTGGAAAAACACTGGTGTATCATATTTTTCACAGCTGCTTGTTTTACTGTTGATTGCACTGTGTCTGTGGTGTTCTTTCGGTGTGTCTAAGTAATCAATGGATAGAAAACTACTTTAAAAAAAGAATTGACACAAATGATGAAAGATGGGAAACCGTTCTGAAATTAGCCACTTTTATTTATAATCTAAAGCACACTAGGCCCAACCACATCACAGAGGACAGAGAATGTGAACAACAGATGTGAAGAAAAGTTAGAACACACATTCTTCACACATTCTATGACATCATTTTTGGAACTTTTATTTTTAAAAGCGTTTTGCATTCTAGTCAAACCACAAAACGAAACATTCCGACTCAAATCACTGGCAGCCATTTTCCATGTGTCATTTTGGCAACTTGAAACGAGAAACTAAATGAGAACTAAATGAAGTCGCAATCAGCCGTTCCAGCTGTTCTGAAGTACAGCATTAAGATTCAGTGACAAAAACAGCTTTCCCACACATTTCGTCCAAGGAATTCATTTCTATTACATAGGCTTATACTGGATAAAGATGTTTCAAAATCCCTTTGTATTTTCATTTGTATGCCGTCGGGTATCAGGTCTTGGCATCGGGGGCATTGGAACAAGTGGGAGGAAGGCATTATAAATCTCACCAGCCTCTCTTCAGAAGCACGGCATGGTTTAAACGCCTAGTTGACATTTACGAGACACTATTTGAAAGCTTAAACACTCAATAAGTTCATTGATCAGGTCTAAAGCTTTATGAATATAAAAAATGCATAATTTGCATACGTTTTTTTTCTTCACATCTGTTGTTCACATTCTCTGTCCTCGGGAAGTTTGTTCAGCGCCAGATGTGTCTCAGATAATGAATATTAATCGCATTCTGTGACGGTTGGCAGAGGTTTCTGCTTGATCATAAAGTTGACGTTTTACATCAAGTCAAGCCAACTTCTTTAAAAGATCATTGCAATATCCCAAAAAGTGTGAGGCAGGCCAGTTTTTGAAAGTTCAAGTGGTTGCGATGAAATGCCAACGTGCAAAATGTCAAAGATATCTGAGATCTGAATGAACTCTAAAAGGGGGAAGCAGTTTTCTTGGTTCCCAAGCACCTTGACATTTACATGATTTTAAGGATTTCAATCACTTTTAGATGTCTGGAAATCACAAATTTGTCCATGACTGTGGAAATCTTGAAAAACATGGAAATGTTAGGAATAAAGTGCGACAGATCGCAGTTGATTCGTGATGCGTACGGACCAGCAGCCCCACGGTTCGGCACGCATGTGATTCGCGGATTAACTGCAAAATTGAACCATCATAGAGTGAAAGTTTATAATTTGGACGTGTTTTGTCTTGCCAATTTACACATTCAAATGATTTTAAACTCGGAAGAAGAGGCGAAAATCCTGCGGATATAAACGAATAAGGACATTTCATTCTACCGAACTACACGCAAGTGCTGTATTACTACTCACACAGGTCAGTTTATTAGACGAATGAAACTTGTGAGGTAACGCAGCGCTGTTTCACTCGGTCTACACTATCACACTAAACTGCATTTGAGTGTGTTGTTATAATGTCATTATAATGTTATTCTGTGTGTTAGTTTGTCTGTATGAGACTAGCAGTGAGCTAAATCAACATTAGAATAACATACTGATCATATTCTAACATTTCATCATGTTGAGCTATATAACATTGATTAGTTTTATGTAATTTGCTCACCTGTCTAATAAAGCTCATGCAAGAGCGGCGTCTCTGTCGAGTGGAAGTTAGTCGCGGACGCTAGCTCTCGGCATCTCGAAAACGCCACGCTGATATCGATCCTCGTTTTAGTTCTCCTTTTGTCCCAAAGTCTGCTTGCCATGGTCCATAATGTTTGAACGAAACAACAATAGCGTGAGCGCGCCGCTAGACGTAACGCAGTTGTCCACGTCTGTCGCCATGGTTACTATGGCAGATCGAGCGGAAACCAGGGATAACGCAGATATTACATCATTGACAGGCGACAAGTGAACAGGGACGAGCCATTATTTAAAATGGGAATTTCTCTGAAATTAAAAATCTTTGGGAACATTTGGGATATTGCCAGTACACAACTGCAGGAAATATATCACAATGTGCAAGTGATTTTTGGATATTTTATTACAAAATTCGTACATATTGTACCTTTAAGCACATATTACCGCCTCTGCCCTGTTAACCACTGAATTAACCATATTTAAAAACAACAAGTAAGGGAGATCATCAGAAAATACCTCTGAAACCGGTGAGGCGCGCTTGGCTTTTCATCCCCGTTCTCGATTAGCAAAACTGAGGCAAATCAATTTGGGAATTTAATTATAGCTTGTCTAAAAATTAAACTGGTTCCAAAGCTTTAACGACCTTCGACTGCTTTCGATTTCTCCCCAACGCCCCCACATCTCAGTGTCAGACGTGAATATTCATGCCCAATGGAAATATATACAAAAAAAACAACCTTTTGATCTCTCTGAGGGGCCTTCACCACACAACCTGCTGTAACTAGCATCTCATCTACATAATTACTGTAGAAACAGAGCTGATGTTTGTAGAGTATGAAGGGAGGCGGCACTTTTCATGACACCGTCAAGTACTAGGCCTGTAATCATTTCGTTGATGAGGGAAGACGCTAATTACATTCCCTCTGAAGTTTGATATTAGATTAAGTTACTTCTTCCGAAGTGACGTCACCGACAAGCACGGGAGCCGTGTGTATTTAGGACTGTTTGTTTACTAAAATGTGTGGGGGGAACAAATTAGCATCGCTAATGTAATATTCGCAGTACAAAAAAGAACCGACTGCACGCATACTGAGCACATCACCGTGAAACAATGGGGGTTTCGGAAACACACGCAGAGTAGTCGAATCCAAAACCTTCATTTGAAAACAAAGGAAATCAAGTTGGAACAAAACAGATGTTCAAAACAGGTAATCAGGGGCGTCCGTGTCTTCAAAACACTAATGAATCATTCAAAAGACTGATTCTCTGTAGGGCACGAGCAACCTGTCGAAGTCGTGATCTCGAGATTGAGAGTTAAACAACCGATGTTGTAAAACAACACAAGGGTCACTGACATCAATTGCTTTCAATTAACTCGACAAACTGAATGCAGGTTCTTTGCCAAACCTTTTAAATCCGCACACACTGGTTTCAGCAGAACTTGAGGTCATGGGACTTGATTTCCTGCATAAAATCCCTTCCAAAGACCAGTTTAAACAGTAGTTTTCTATGGTTTTAGAGGGTTTTTGGGCACTTGTCAGCTGGTTACTGTGGAAGACCAGCTAACCTCACTTAAAGTGTCAATAATTTTATCCTGTAAAACAGGATATTTTATTTCCTTGAAAAAAAAAATCTTCATGCCTTAAAATATCTTGAATGTAACTCGACACCCTTGTCTCATTTAGTATGTGCGGTTCTATGAATATGCAAATGAGCCCCGCCTCCACTCACTCACTCAGCTCAGAGATCCACTGGTTGACGATCACACGTTGATCTGATTCACAAGGTAGTTTGTGACGTCAGAAACACCAGCGATTTCAAAGCGTGTGTTTGAGACTGTCTTTGGTTCACTGCAGTTTTAAGGAGAAAATACTCAGCAATGCTGTCGACTTATGAACTTACACATGGTTTGTCTTAAAGCAGATTAAAAACACCACATAGACACATAAACAACATTATAAGCTGGATTTTCTCCACAGGGGGACTTTAAGCCTTGTTCATACTACGAATTGGGCAACGATTTTGCTGCCTGAGAACAACTAAGCCAATATGTGAAGTCTTTGATCAATTAGTTTGACCTTTGCAACAAATCTTACAACAAAGCTTAGTGTCATGAAGTTGTGCCCTGCGGCAGCCTAATAAAGAATCAAAAGGAGCATAGCAAATAATGATGAGTGTGATAAACAGAGAGAATCTCATTATTTAGCAACATTACATCCCTTTATTTAACGTTTCTCTTCAAATTTAAAGGGGTCATTCACAATGGGCTCTTAATAAAAACTGGCTGTCTATGCAAACAATTTCTGAAATATATGCAAAAAAAACCTGCAAACAATGTATGAAATTGGTGTTACATGACTAGAATTTTTTTTTTAAAAGAGATGTGTCGTTTCCCCAACGTCAACACCCATAATAGACTTTGGATTTTGGACCCCCATCTCCTTTTTAGCTATTGTAACAACACAAAGGTGCTTAAAAATCGGTAAACTTATCCTTTAAAGTCCCCCTGTGGTAAATATCCAGCTTTTAATGTTGTTTATGTGTCTATGTGGTGTTTTTAATACGCTTTAAGACAAACCATGTGTAAATTCATAAGTCGACACCATCGACTGAGTATTTTCTCCTTAAAACTGCAGTGAACCAAAGACAGTCTCAGAAACACGCTTTGAAATGTTCTGACGTCACAAACTACCTTGTAACCAATCAGATCAACGTGTGATCGTCAACCAGTGGATCTCTGAGCTGAGTGAGTGAGTGGAGGCGGGGCTCATTTGCATATTCATAGAACCACACATACTAAATGAGGCAAGGGTGTCGAGTTACATCCAAGATATTTTAAGGCACAAAGAAAGGAAAAAACGTTTAAATATGTAATTTTGTTGATCGAATATGAGTTTTAAAGGGATCATCGGATGCCCATTTTCCACAAGTAGGTATGATTCTTTAGGGTGTTCATGTAAAGTTTGTAATATATACTTTGGTTAAAATTCCTCAATGGTTGTGTAAAACAACACCCTTTTTACCTCCTCAAAAACAGCTCTGTCCACAGCGACCCGTTTCGGTGCATGTCTCTTTAAATGATAATGAGCAGCTCCTCTTCCGTGAGGCGTGTCGACACAAGACACGTAAAGTGATGCCTTGGCGGACATGGCGGGAATATGCTAATACGTGAAATATGCTAATACGGGACAGTCCGTCAGCGGGCGTGGGCGGAGCATGAGCATTATGACATTATGGATTTTTTTCATTGTATGGTGGTTGTGGCCACACACTGCAAACACACATTTATATGCAAACGCCATATAAAAGTGAATTTTGCATGGATAAAATGATTGACTAAAGGGGGACTTTAAACCAAAACAATCAAATTGCAAGGAAAAAAGTGTGTTTAGCAGCGAACCTCCATCATTCTGCCTGAGGACACAGAGTTTCAGTGCTGATGGTTTCTCATCGCCGCTCATGCAGGGGATTACCGTCTGCACCGCACCTTCAGATTGAGTCTGCCGGCAGGGAAGTGTCTTGTAGGTGAAGGTGTCCCTGATATGGTGTCAAGACTCAATGTACAGAACGGTTACAGATGGGTGAAGGTCAAATCAGAAGCTCTATTTAAGCACTGTGATTATGTCCTGATTACCGTCCTTTAATTCTGTCACCTTGAACAGTTGACAGTACAGCTTAGAAAGACTGATCAATCGAACTTCAGTCTGTAATTTAGTTTCTATTAAAAGCTTGTAATGAAGCGCGGTCGGATACGTTCCCCAACCCACACGCATGTAATTGAGTGTCCTTCTCGAGCCACATCTGAGTTTATGGAGTGTGGCACCTTACGAAAGACTCGTGCGAGACTTAAAATAATTAATGGGACTTGGCTAATGAACAGGACGGCTAGTCACGCGCCCATTTCCATTTTTTCCCCCCTGCATTCAGTTGGAGATCCATTTCCCTCTCAAGCGCGCCATTCATGGAAATGCATTTGCATATTAAAACCGTTGACATACATACATAATTCAAATCGCAATTATCACATTCAGCAAAAGGCGTGGGAGAGCTGTCCTTCAAACACAATAGCTTTTAAAGGGTTTATACGGCCGCGTTTGGAAGTGGACTATGGTCTGGCGGTGTAAATTACACACTGTATGGAACAAGTGCTAATTAAAATTGATAACCAATTGACGTTATGTGTAGATTGCAAGATCATCGATGGGTAATTTCTATCGAAGCATGTTACTGGGAGACAGAACTACAAATCAAAGACTTAAACTTTGCAATTATGGGCTGATTATGGGATGCTAACGGGAATTGACCTATCGGTAAGCCCCGCCCCCCCTTAGTTACTGTTGCTAAGTCGGACAAACAGAGTTAGTTGCTAACTGTCTTACAATGACAGCTGTCGGTGTGAAAACCTCGTTTTGGGCACAGAAGGACCACCTCTCGTCGAGGAGCATTCATGTGGGACTAACATATGCCACGGAGGGATATATAAAATATTTTAAAATAAATATAGTGGCTAACAAAGTTCATTTGGATGAGGGTAAGATTAAATTAATATACATTTAACCAGTTTAATATGGAGAGGCACCGAAGTGTAGACATTCGTTAATGGGTTTTTGACCTACACTGTACATGACGTGAGAACAGTTAGCTATTTAGGTTTGTACGTTAGCATGGACTTTAATAGTAACTTAATGAGAAACCAGAAAATGAACGTTTTCGTCTTCATTGGGATTGGGGTCGAATCCTTTCGATTACTGTCTCACATCATTGGATTAATACACAGCTTAATCCAAAGCAGACATTTTGCTCTGTCTTGTTTGGGTTTGGGAAATGGAATAAAATAAACTCCATTGCTCATGCTCTCAGGACACCTGGAATCAGTGTTGCACGTCGTTTTACCAAGTTTTGTAGCATAAAATCATCAAAGCGATGAGAGCTTTGGATCTTCCAATGTTCCTCTGTGGCGCTGAAACCAGATGTCAGAGTTCCCCGTGCAACTGATACTCGACTGCCATTGGCTCATCTGCGTTCGAGGGGAGGGGCTTACCGATAGGTCAGTTATAAATTAAATTTTTCACTCATCAGACAATTTAGCCCCTACATTTTTAAGTTACCAGCCATTCAGGACTTCAACTAGCCAAAAAAAATTAAGAAGGGAAATAAACCACTACGTAACAGCGTTTATATATATATATATATAGTTATATATTGTTATATACAGTTATATATTGTTATATATTGTTATATATTGTTATGTCATATTCTTATATGTCAAATAAGCATAACATAACATAGTCTGGTTTAATGCCTCTCTCTCTCTCTCTCTCTCTCTCTATATATATATATATATATATATATATACAAAACAAAATCCTGTCATCTAGTATCTCCTCTTCCTCTTTCATCCTCATCCTTTTCACAAAAATTCTGTTCTAGGTGGACAGATCAATACAGGACAGAGAACATCAGAAAAATGTAGATGTTGGAAAATATAAATGTCTTTTCTGTTAATCAAATGCTTTTTAATCTTCGCTATTGCTTCATTGCAAATGAACAAGCGCACCGTTATTTGTTGTGTAGTGACGTGTGTGTTCAAGTAAGCCAGATATGAGCAGATTCTGTGCAATATGCCGTATTAATATATCATGATGACTCACGAGTATTTGCGCTAAATCTGCGCAGATTTGGCTTACACGAACTTCCCCATGAAGTGAGTAAACATGATAAGTAACACACCAAATTGGCTCGTGATTTGACAGCGTTACACACCACAGTTGATTCTTACACGCATTTGGTGGGTGTTCATTTCTAACCCTGGCTATATGATAAATATGTCAGACATGAACTGAGAAACAACAGAAAAAGACGACTTGCCGACTTTTTGGACTATCCTCCTTCCGGAACACGACAGCCAATCCTCAACATGCAAAAATGATTGACAGGCCAACACCGCCTACACAAATTTTTGATAGAGCCAAAAATAAAGCAGCACAACCAGCACTCAGAGTCTTTACAGAGCCGAGGGCTATCATGGAGACGAGAGTGATCTCTCAGGACGCCGTGTGTTATCAGGTAATAGGGACATTTTAAGTGCCAAGAATGGCAAATTCCTTCCTTTTAGGAAGGTTTCAAAATAAGATTTTCTCCACCTTCTGAAAAGAGTCGAGTGTCAAAACCCATCAGGGTCAATGCTGGACTTGGCACTGACCTCACGGGGCCTTTTAGAGGAAAAGATTAACAGGTTCTGTCAAGGCGGCGCGAGTCTTTTCATCGATTACGATTAGATCTCTGTGACGGCGAGAGAGAAGGAGCGCTCTTAAAAACACATCTACCTCTGCCTGCGACAGCTCATTTTATCCAGACAATTCGACTTTATCCAGACGGCAGATCAAAGGCATGGATCCAATATCCGGCGTGCAATAATTTTGGCAAACATTATGTTCAAAGGCAAGAGAGATTAGAGGCGGATAACCAGGAGAAATGACTCTGAGAATGAGCTACTCATGTGAAAAGCATCCCAACATTTTACCAGCATGCGACGATTCGCGAGATTTCAATATGCCGGAAAGCGCAGGAACTAGTAGTCCAGAGAGGATAGAGATCGGACTCGTGGATATTATTATTATTATTAGGTGTGGAGGTTCTGTCAAGCGTCACTCGGTATATCCAGGGTTACTTCCATCGTGACGTCAGTAAACAGGTGTTACCCACAACCACATCAGTTAAACATTGGTTTAACAAACCTGTAAGACGTTCGAACTTCGAAGATATTTTGTAGAACGTTGGGAACAGAGCGAGTTTTGGACCCCATTGACTTTCATTGTATTGACGAAATAAACACATTTTCAAGATAAATTACTTGGGATGTTCCTATTTTGAAGCTGTAGCAAAATAAATAAACGTCACTCCAAAACCAGTATAACGTTCTTCTGCGGAACACAAAAGAAGATATTTTGTAGAACGTTGCAAACGGAACGACTTTGGACCCCATTGACTTTCATTGTATGGATGAAATAAACATTTTTCAAAAATATCTTCCTTTGTGATATATATATGATAAATGGCTTGGGATGTTCCAATTTGGAAGCCACTCTCGATAAAAGTGCCAGCTAAATGAATAAATGTGTGAATATTTTTTTAATCCTATCTTTTTTCCCACGCGCAGCAACTACACACCCCAATCCTCTCGACTCCGCACCACAATCCTCTCGACTCCGCACCACAATCCTCTCGACTCCGCACCACAATCCTCTCGACTCCGCCAGCATTTACAGCGCGATTACACTGCAAAAAATGCTTTTCTTGCTTAGTATTTTTGTCTTGTTTCCAGTCCAAATATCAAAAAACTCTTAAATCAAAATGCATTTACTAGATGAGTAAAATGACATAAGATATTAAGTCTTGTTTTCTGGGGAAATAAATAAAAATTAAGTGAGTTTTTGCTTAAAACAAGCAAAATTATCTGCCAAATAATGTTGTTTCTGTTTGAATTATTGGCAGATCATTTTGCTTGTTTTAAGGATCAACTCACTTAATTTAGATTAATTCCCCTGGAAAACAGGACATAATATCTTATGTCATTTCACTCATCTAGTAAATGCATCTTGATTTAAGAGTTTTTAGATATTTGGACTGGAAACAAGACAAAAATACTAAGTAAGAAAAGCCTTTTTTGCAGTGTATGCCGAGTTTTTACAACTTCCAGGTTATTGAGAAGCTTATTCCAGCTTTGAACAATCAAAAGAGGCATCTTTCCTCAAGCTGAAGGGTCTATTACGTGTAGGTTAATGACAGGCCGTGTACCTGATTACCGGCAGGCCTTGTGCACCTGTTTCAATCGTGCCTCTTTCTGTATATTTCCGCAGAGAACACGGTGTGCCTGCTATTCTTTTCAAAGGGCGGATGAAACAACAGACCTGAATGTTTGCTTGATTCCTCGACGTCGACGAGGCTTTTTTTCGGTGTACAAAAATGGTCATGTGTAATTTGCGTCTGCCGGTGGAACGCTGTGTTCCTCAAAAGCCGGAGGGAATAAAGGACAGCATGAAACCCTTCCTGACTCTAATTCCCCCCATTCCAGAGTTCGCTTTATACACAAAGTATTGTGTTTTTCCCAGTGAGGCATCAGCTCAAAACAACAAGCCCAGGACAAACACAACAAAACCCAAGTGGGGCTTTAACACAACAGGCAATTAGTCCAGAGAAGGAGGTTTGGGTACCGAGACAGAATCCAAAAGCTGAAACACTCTCAGTCTGTGACTTTAATGGGAGAACGGCTTGTACTGTCCGGAAAAAGACTAAATCAACACTTGCTTTACAAAGCATGCAAGAACCAATCGCCCAAATGCATTCACATACCATGTTAAAAATTAAGAGCGTAGAGGAAAAGTGACGAATAGTTTATCATGTCGTTCCAAACTTGTATCACGCTCTTCAGCTGAACACAAAACAAGATATTCTGTAGAACGTTACTTTGGACCCCATTGACTTTCATTGTGTGGACGAAATCAACACATTTTTCAAGCTATCTTCTTTTGTGGTATATGATGAATTGCTTGGGATGTATGTGCAACAGGTACGTTTAATACTTGTACAGACTTTAGATATGCATCAGTTTTGCATAATAAAGACTGATTTTGAACATCCTCATAAAACATTTCAGATGAGACAATTGGTGTGTCCATTTACTGCCCCCTAGTGTAAAACCACATATGATCACAGACATGAAACAGTCCATCAGGCTCTCTCAACTCACATTTATGACAATTGTGTACATAAATTATGTATATAAACCAGCTAGCTAGGTAAAGAAGGGTTTATGTGTCAATCATCAATCCCACACTTCTGGATGCTGAATGATCATTATTAAAAATACAATAAACAACAAATTGATGTTATTTGTTTAACAAAAAGTTTATGTTTAAATATAATGGTGACACTTCAGTTTAGGGTCCAATTCTCACTATTAACTAGTTGCTTATTATCATGCATATTACTAGGATATTGGCTGTTGATATTGGACTGATATTGGATATTGTACTTATAAAGCACATATTAATGTCTTATTCTGCATGATCACATTCTACATCCTAAACTTAACCACTACCTTACTAACTATTAATAAGCCATAATTAGGAGTTTATTGAGGCAAAAGTCATAGTTAATAGTGAGAATTGGACCCTAATCTAAAGTGTGACCAATATAATTTATAAAATACAGTAAATCAAATGTAATAAATAATTTTTTTTGTATCATTACTCCAGTCTTCAGTGTCACATGATCCTTCAGAAATCATTCTAATATGATGATTTGATGCACAAGGTAGTATATATATACACACACACATATATATAGTTAATATCTAGACAGATTCTCCAATCTTACCTGCACTTTGTGATTTTTCTGCGAGGAATTCCCTTATTTTCTCCACCCAGAGGTACAGAATATTCTCCCCTGTATTCTCCCTAAACAAGACAATCACATTTCATATTTCATATCCACACAGATACACTGATCTGAGAGTGAAATGACACACACTCACACATACAGCTCCTCTAAACTGTTGGACAGGGTCCTTCTGTCGGGTCCCCGGAGCCAAGCCGCGCTGTCAGGAGAAATACACACCGATCACTGCACACTTACTTCACATTTCTTTATGATCTGCACTGAAAGCAATATACATACTTGATCTGATATATTGGAGGCGCTGAGCTCGGATAATCTGGAGGAAGTATGATCTTCAAACAAAAATTAACATGCATTTAATATTTGTGCTGGGCAACGATTAATCGCATCCAAAATAAAAGTTTGTGTTTACATGATATATGTGTGTGTACTGGGTATAATTATTTTGTATATATAAATACACACACACACATAGAAATATTTGCATGTACAGTACAGGCCAAAAGTTTGGACACATCCTTGCTGAATAAAAGTATTGATTTATTTCAAAAAAAGAAAGAAAAAAATTACTGACCCCAAATGACTGACCAGTAGTGGATATTGTTGTTACAAAAGATTTCTATTTTTAAAACATTTGCTTCTTTTTTTTATTAATTTTTTTTATTCATCAAAGTATCCTAAAAAAGTATCACAGGTTATGAAAAAAATATTAGTCAGCAGAACTGTTTCCAACTTTGATAATGAATCAGAATATTAGAATGATTTCTAAAGGATCATGTGATAGACTGGAGTAATGATCCTGAAAATTCAGCTTTGCATCACAGAAATAAATGATCATTTAAAGTATAATAAATTGAAAACCAATTATTTTAAATTGTAATAATATATCACAATATTACTTTTTTTTCCTGTATTTTTGATCAAATAAATGCAGGCTTGATGAGCAGAAGAAACTTCTTTCAAAAACATTAAAAATAGTAATGTGTCCAAACTTTTGGCCTGTACTGTATATATTGTATATTTATATTATATATAAATATTTTATATATAAATAACACATTTTCTTAAATATATACATGCATGTGTGTGTATTTATATATACAAAATAATTATACACAGTACACACACACATACATTATGTAAACACAAACTTTTATTTTGAATCCGACTGATCGCTGCACATCCCTATTTAATATTCATGAGCGCGTTTTGCATATTCATGAGTTCGATGTATGTTTCGTATACCTGTAAACAGACCGTCCATGTGGGCTTCTGGGTGTCATCTGATATTCTGATGCAGAAAACTCTCGAAGCTTCATCAATCACACACCATTCCTCCCCATAGATGGAGGACAGAGCCTCAATCTCCTCTATCTGTGTGATAAACATCAGCTCAGCTCGGCTCATCATCATAAGACAGAGTAACACGAGTCATATGTACCTGAGACTGCAGGTCAGCATCACTACTCTCCTCTGATGAGTCCATCCAATCAACACATGACTAAAGAAAAGAAAAGATCAACACATGACTGTTCCTGTTGCGCACAGATTTCACTGTTAAAGTCGGACTTGTTAATATGTATACGCCTTATTAATATGTATATAATGTACCGATCGATTGAGAAGTACATTTATATATTCAAAGTGACAGATAAAACGCACGTGGTCTTGAAGTGGGAAAGTCAAACAACACACGCACAGTGCTTCCGGGATAGAGCATGGGGTCACGTGGGCATCTGACCATTACTGTAGGTTTGCATAATGTGTTATTGTTCATATGCGTTGACGTATTTGGATGTGAAACATACAGAATAAAAGGTTCATATTATAATGAATAAATATTACGTCGTTGATAGTGTATTCAAGTTATTAATATTAATGTTTTTTATTTTAATTACTTTTATTTTAAATGTTTTAATTACTGATATTAATGTAAGTTAAATGGATATATTAAATATAATATTTTACTGCTACATTACATTATTGATGTATTCTAAAACAATAAATAATTTAATAAAATATTATATTATATATACTTTTGATATTGTATTTGTTTATTATTATGATTAATAGAAAGGTCCATATTATATGGAATAAGTATTAATCATTTATTTTAATCATGTATTCGAATTATTTATAAATATTAAAAAAGTTTTTTTTATTATTTTTATTTTACATTTTTTAATTATTAATGTCAATGTAGATTACATTTATATATTAAATATAATATTTCACTGCTACGTTAAATTATTGAAGTTCTAAAAAAAATTGTTCATTTGATTAGTAATATTATATACGTTTGATATATATTTGTGTTCGATTATTAATATGATAGAATAAAAAGTCCATATTATTTGGAATAAATATAATATAAAAAATATTTCTTTAAAAGCTCTTATATTACTAATATAAATGTTTTATCACCATTCCGTTATTATATATTGGACTGTATTATATTGATTCTAAATCAATAAAATGTAAATAAATAAATAAATAAAAAATACTATATTTGATTATTAATTGTATATTTATTGAATGTTTTTTATTGAATGTTATTACAATTAATTATAATTATGTTTTTATTGTTATCTCTATCTGCCAGTCTGTTTTCTCTAGAATTATATGGAGTTAAAAAAGAAAAAGAAAAAGAAAAAAGATCTAGATGGAGTGACGTCGAGAGAGCACTAATGAGCCAAGCCCCATCGCCAACCAATCAAACCACGGCATTCAAAAACGTCGCCTGTCAGCCAGTAGCAGAGAACGGCCTCATTAATTATTCATGACATGCCAATGTTGTTCCACCTCACGCGGGCTGGCGGAGGAGAAAAACATACTGGAAACGAGTGAAGATCGTCACCATGGCGACAGCGATTTATCTCGAACATTATCTCGATAGTGAGTATAATTCACTTCCGAACAAATACCGCGGATTTAACGTTTTTTTAAAACGCGGGATTAAGGTGTTTTAAGAGGTCCAGTTTGAGGATGTTTTGATGGCTAATGTCAGATTAGCATTAGCGAGCTTCAGCTAGTCAGCCAACAGGTTGATTAGCTTATTTTCTACTGTACAACACCGCGTAAATCTGCGTGATTCTTTCATTTTGTCGTTTAAGTGGTTTTATATACATCTATTGTGAAACCAAAACAAGTTGTAAATGCATTGCAGAAAGTAGTTAGCCAGCATGCTAATAACAACATGCTAAGTCAACAAAGTCATGTCATGTGAGATTTTATGTGTGTATATGTATTTGTGCTCAGGTATCTGTCTAGATAAATAGAAGATGGTGGTCTAGAATGTTCCTCTTGTATGTAAACAGTACTTTTTTTTTTTTTAATTGAGATATTTTTATGACCCTAGGCATTGAAAACCTGCCCTGTGAGCTCCAGAGAAACTTCACACTTATGCGGGAACTGGACAACAGAGCGGAGGGTGAGATGACATCTTAAATCATACTGTGCCGTCTACCTAGGGAGCATCTTTGGGTATTATAGGGCGCTCAGTATCGTGACCCAGTCCCGGAGAAGTGTCATGAAAATGGATGACATTTTCGAATGTCCCCCCCTTCTTTTGCAGAAAAGAAATGCGAAATCGATAAGCTGGCAGAGGAATACATCACTAACGTCCGAAACCTGGCCCCCGACCAGAGAGTGGAGCACCTGCAAAAGATTCAGAACGGATTCAGCAAATGCAAAGAATACAGCGACGACAAAGTGCAGCTCGCCATGCAGACGTACGAGATGGTCAGTGCCGGCGATCCCAGACCGGGTGGAAACCTGGAAATATGGGAATTTCAAATGTGTGATTTACACGAAAATTTCTACTCTCAGTTTGTCAGAAAAGATGGAAATTGGTTTTTATAGTAAATATAATTTTCTGTATTTTAATATAATTATTGAGGAGATTTTCGCAATTTGCAAACGCAATATGATTTAAAAGTTAAAATTCATTTTACAGTGTGGGAACCTGTTTATTTTATTTTATATTACTGCGTTTATCTTCCCATGTCTGTCAAAAATGGCCTGGTTTTGTTTTGTTTTTTATTTAAATTAAATGAATGTACTATAATTTAGTTTGATAATGTTTTTTATTTAATATTTTGTATTTTTAGGGGATTTTATGGTGCTAAATTATATTTATGCAATAGTTATAATCCATTTATTCACTTTTTGGGCATAGACCCCGAAATTAAATTTCGAACTCAAACTCATGAATCTTGAATGCTTCGGAGCAACAGACTGAAGTTTGGTCTCTTGTTAAAGACGACACTTGGCTGAAGTGTAAAAAAAGTGAATTTGAAAAAAATTATACAATTTAACACTTATTGTTATGAAAAATCACTAAAAACAGTTTTCAATTCTTATGTGAAATGCATATTTTCCAAAACACATTTTTCTCTAAAACTGTGATAAAATCAAAGCCATAAATCTAAAACAAGTCATGTTCCAAATTTGAGTTTGATATCTTAAAAAATGTAATCTAGTTTCAGAAAAGCACCAGAGGGTGTGTATAATAAGGTTATATAATAAAGTTGTTTTATTATACTTTTATTAATATTTTGAATTTTATTTGTTTATGATATTTTTGTATAATTTTGAGTAATTTCCTTATGTGCTTTTGTCATTGCATTTATTTTGTTATATTGCTATTTAGGTTTAATTTATTTTTATTTCAGTTCAACTTATTTCAGCTTATTGCCAAGGCATCATTTCAAATGATCATTTACTATAAGTTTTTTAACTAATATTTACATTTGACTTTTTTCAGCTTTATTTAAATGAACATAAATGTTTTAATAGTTTTAGTTAACGATTATAACCCTGTCCAGTCAATCACTGCGGTGTTGTTTTGAATAGTTTACATATTGTTTTGTTTCTTTTTTAAGTATACATTTTTTAACATGAATTTTTTGGGGTATTATTATTAAAAATAACCCCGAGCTTCTTCTCACTAGGTGGACAAACACATCCGAAGGCTGGATGCTGACCTCGCTCGCTTCGAGAACGAGCTGAAGGAGAAGTTGGACGTCAGCGGCTACGAAAGTCCAGACAACAGAACACCCAAGAGTAAGACCCAACGTGGCTCGTTCTGGACAAACACATCGCGTGTCATACTGTACACAAATAAATAATAAGTGTTGTCCTCTGTAGAGGTGAGTGGCAGAGGAAGCCTGAAGGAAAAACGACGACCGAAAGGAAGAGGACGGAAATCTTCAGACGACGACTCGCCGCGGAAAAAGAAAATGAAAAACGGGTAAGAGTCAACTTTAGGAAATACTTCGCCCAAGAATGACAATCATACGAGTAAGAAGCAGCATCAGCTTTGTTTCCATCCATTTTTATGCAAATTTTGGGATACCTCATTGGATTAAAATCCAAGATGCACATAAATTCTAAAAATGCACATAAAAAAACGCATGCGCTCAATTGGAAACACTGAATTAATCCCAAGACTCACAACATAAACCTCACATGTCTTTGCCTCAGCAGAGGCTGTGATTGGATAACTGGAGTAACCAGCGGACCAATCACATCGCAGCATCTCAAATGTTGGTTGAGTCAAAGTCTTTCATCAGAATGATGTCCACATGGGATGGAAACGCTGCTTTATTCGCAGATTTTAATGCAATTTTCCACGTAATGTTTGATTGACACGTCACTATTTCCACTTTGTTTTCCGCAGCCCTGAGTTCTCTGAATCCGTCTTACCAGTTCACCCATCAGACGTCTTAGACATGCCTGTGGATCCCAACGAACCCACGTACTGCCTGTGTCACCAAGTGTCATATGGAGAAATGATCGGATGCGACAACATGGATGTACGAGCGGATGTCACGTCCATTCACTTTAAACTGGTTTATTTTTGTGTGCCTTTCCTCATGTATTTCTTTAACTAACAAACAAAACTGCTTTTCTTCACAGTGTCCCATCGAGTGGTTTCACTTCGCCTGTGTTGATCTGACAACAAAGCCCAAAGGGAAATGGTACGTCGGTCTGTTCAGAGTTGCTCAATGAGGAACCGTCGATATCTTTGCTTTTGAAGATCACCAAACAGCTTTTCTTTTCTTTCTTCCAGGTTCTGTCCACGATGCACCCAGGATCGAAAGAAAAAATGAGATGTTGAGATTACATTTCTATATGAATATACATATGCATATATATGTATTTTGTCTAAGTGGTAAAATAGGATAATATATACTCCTTTATATGGCCATGATGAAATATATGAGGGTCACGAGAAAACAAAGTTTTTATTTTTCAAAGTACTTGAAATGTTTCCATTTGTTCGAGTTTCATTCTGTGTTGTCAAATTGTCTTTTTAGGCGATTTCGGATATATTATAAATGATATAGGCTATCTATATATATTTTTCCTCTCTTTACTGATTATTTTTATGAAGCTTCAAGCATCCAAACTCTCGTGCTTTGCTCATGAAATGTTTTTAGCGCGGCAACAAGTCGTTCGGCACGATTTCACTTTTAAGACGCTGAATTCGGCAGCCAACGTACGATTGTATTTCCCGCTCTTGCACTTAAAGTCCAATACGACTACTTTTCCTGAAACTACCGATTTGCTTTGAAACTCTCTCTGTTGTTAGAGAGAGAAGTGAAACTTTGAAGTGCAAGTAAAGTGTTTAATTATAGAAGCTTGTTTCCGGTTTCCGCCATGGAATAAAACCATTTAAAAGATAATTGCGAGATATAATGTCAGAATTGGAATGTATAAAACTCGCAATTACAAGAAAAAGTCTGAATTGTGAGATATAAACTCGCAATTGCAAGAAATAAAGTCATAATTGCTGTGTATAAACTCGCAATTTGCAAGAAATAAAGTCAGAATTGCTGTGTATAAACTCGCAATTTGCAAGAAATAAAGTCAGAATTGCTGTGTATAAACTCGCAATTTGCAAGAAATAAAGACAGAATTGTGAGATATAAACTCGCAATTCTGACTTTTTTTTCTCGCAATTCTGACTTTTTTTCTCGCAATTTTGACCTTTTCTTGCAATTGCGAGATAAAAACTTTTGCACGATTAGGAACGATTAAAAATGGAAGCTTGTCTCCACCGCATAATAAAAAATAAAGGTAATTGCGACTTTTTCTCCCACATATTTTGCTTATTTTTCTCGCAATTGCGTGATATAAACTTGCAATTAACTTTTTTGAATTTTTTTATTCTGTAGCAGAGACAAGATTTCGTATTTAATCGTTCCTAATCGCGCAATTGCAGATAATAACCCAAAATCTCAAGGTATAACTGCCGTCATCTGAGGCTTTTCCGCTCGAGTTGGACAATCAAGTTCCACTTCATTCTTCGCTTTATTACCGAGAATCTTTTGCCGAACTCAAAGCGATTAACTACTGCATTTCAAAGCGACAGTACACGTGCGACGTCTCGTTGTTGAATGTTTTAAACGTGTGATTTTGGCAGTATCTGCCGTCTTTTCTCCAGCAGCTTTGATGCACTTTTTAATCGACGGGACTCGGCACTTGTGGCTTGTCGCTTTCCGATTCAAAGCCGTTTTTAATGCGCAAACAAAATGTCAAGAGGATCTACCAAAGTGAGATTAAGCGGTGTTAACGCTGCTCTTGTGTTATTTTACGATTCTATATGTGATCCAAATATAAAACATGAAATATTACTTCTATCATATTGACGTGAGACTACCTTATTGAACACACGTACCTGTACGTCTTTATATCGTGTCATCAGTAGTGGGTAGAGAATCCACAGGGTTGAAAGTGTGACAATCAAGTAGCGTTTTATTTTTTCATGTTTAACTTTCCCTGGATATATGTTCCGTACAGCTTTTCGTAAAAACAAATAAATATTTACCATTAAAAGTCGTCTTGTCGTTTAAAATGTATGTCAAGTATTGTGATGTTTTAGTGTCATTAACAGTGTTGGGGAAAGTTACTTTAAAAAAGTAATGCATTATAATATTGTGTTACTCCCTTAAAAAGTAACTAATTGCGTTACTTAGTTACTTTTTAGAAAAGTAATGCGTTATGTTACTTTTGCGTTACTTTTTTCTTTCACTTGGGCTGGGCTTGTTTTTTTATAACAAAAAAGTTAGATTTTTGGGCAAATGTAAAGACCCTTTCATACCAAAAGTGAAATAATAAGCCTCAGGCTGAAAGAAATGCAGATTCACGTGTGTACAGTAGAGATAGAGTACAGTAGTGTACAGTAGAGGTAGTGTACAGTAGTGTACAGTAGATAGAGTAGAGTATAGTAGAGGTAGTGTACAGTAGAGAGAGTATAGTAGAGGTAGTGCACAGTAGAGAGTACAGTAGAGGTAGTGCACAGTAGAGAGTACAGTAGAGGTAGTGCACAGTAGAGGTAGTGTACAGTAGAGAGAGTACAGTAGAGGTAGTGTACAGTAGAGAGTATAGTAGAGGTGGTGTGCAGTAGAGAGAGTACAGTAGAGGTAGTGTACAGTAGTGTACAGTAGAGAGAGTAGAGTATAGTAGAGGTAGTGTACAGTAGTGTACAGTAGAGAGAGTATAGTAGAGGTGGTGTGCAGTAGAGAGAGTACAGTAGAGGTAGTGTACAGTAGTGTACAGTAGAGAGAGTAGAGTATAGTAGAGGTAGTGTACAGTAGAGAGAGTATAGTAGAGGTGGTGTGCAGTAGAGAGAGTACAGTAGAGGTAGTGTACAGTAGTGTACAGTAGAGAGAGTAGAGTATAGTAGAGGTAGTGTACAGTAGAGAGTACATTTACATTTAGTCATTTAGCAGACGCCTTTGTCCAAAGCGACTTACAAATTAGGACAAAATTCAGCGAGTCATCATAAAGAGGCAAAAGCAACAACAACGCAAGAAGTGCTCAAAATACGAAGTTCAGGTATTATTCAGAGTAGCATAAGCCTGATAAGTGATGTTTCAAAGGGAAAGTAACGCAGTACAGTAGAGGTAGTGTACAGTACAGAGAGTAGAGTATAGTAGAGGTAGTGTACAGTAGAGAGCACAGTAGAGGTAGTGTACCGTAGAGGCAGTGTACAGTAGAGAGAGTACAGTAGAGGTAGTGTAGAGGTAGTGTACAGTACAGATAGAGTACAGTAGAGATAGTATAGTAGAGGTAGTGTACAGTAGAGAGCACAGTAGATGTAGAGTACAGTCGTGTACAGTAGAGGTAGAGTACAGTATAGAGTACAGTAGAGGTAGTGTACAGTAGAGCACAGATAGAGTGCAGTATAGGTGGTGTACAGTAGAGGTAGTGTACAGTAGAGAGAGTACAGTAGAGGTAGAGTACAGTTGTGTACAGTAGAGGTAGAGTACAGTAGAGGTAGTGTACAGTTGAGAGAGTACAGTAGAGTATAGTAGAGGTAGAGTACAGTAGAGGTAGTGTACAGTTGAGAGTACAGTAGTGCACAGTAGAGGTAGTGTACAGTAGTGTACAGTAGAGGTGGTATACCGTGTAGAGTACAGTAGAGTATACTGTAGTAGAGGTAGTGTACAGTAGAGTGTAGTAGAGGTAGTGTACAGTAGAGAGAGTACAGTAGAGGTAGTGTACAGTAGAGAGAGTACAGTAGTGTACAGTAGAGGTAGTGTACAGTAGATAGAGTGCAGTAGAGTATACTGTAGTAGGGGTAGTGTACAGTAGAGAGTACAGTAGAGTATAGTAGAGGTAGTGTACAGTAGAGTACAGTAGAGGTAGTGTACAGTAGAGATAGAGTACAGTAGAGGAACAGCTCAAACAAACCTTTCAGCTGATGTTATTCTGGATAACAGAAGAATAGGATGCAGTAGAAGAAAGTTTAACACTTAACCAATAAAAACAAAGAAATATATAGTCATTTTTGCTCATGGTTTCACTGAATCATCGAAGGTCAGAAGCAAGTACATTGGTCAATAAAGTGAGATTAAATGCATAAAAATGAATGTTTTATTTAACATATTTAGTTATTGGAGGTTTGCTTAGTATTCAGATCCTGCATTTCACTGATTTTATTAATTTTGAGGAATATTGAATCTTTTTTTGTGTGCAAGTGAGATGAGTAAATGCACACTCGCATTTAGTCTAGAACTGCAATAACCATCACGTTTATACACACACACACACACACACACACACATGCACACACCTCTGGACAAGAGAGCTGTCAGTCAATAAATGGGAAAACAAAGTAACTTGCATTACTTGTTTGAAAAAGTAACTCTTTGTGTATATATATATATGTATATATCTTGTTAATTTGAAAAGTAATGCGTTACTTTACTCACTTGAAATGAGTTACCCTCAACACTGATCATTACTATACTATTTTAGGATTTATTTAGTAGAGGTAATCCATGTTTTTGTAAGATGATAATAGATCATATTTTTTTTTAATTCATAGTTGTAAAAAAAACTTTGAGGTTTATACTTTTCTTGTCCTCCATTTTTTGTTTATTGAATTAAATATTTACAATTTTGTGATGTCAGAACCAAAAGGGTAAACTATAACAATGGCCTTAAAACGATATGCACCATGGGTAATGCATAGACCAAACAAACAGCATGTTCATCACCAGACTTCAACAACATAAAACCCCCATAATGGACCATGTCTGAATCACTTCTTCTAAAGTGTCCGCGATCTTCTAAAACTCGTCATCGGACTGCTCCCCGTCCCAGCTACACGTCTCTTGCACGCTGACCTCTGGAAACTCCACTTCCAGATCGTACACGAAGTCCGGATCCTCTTTGCGTCTGCGGTTGCGCTCAAACAGCTCGTCCATCTGGGCCTTCCTGCGGTTGAGCTCTTCATCGCTCAGTTTGTTCAGGTCCTCGTCATTGAGGTCGGGTCCCCGTTGGGCAGCGAGACTCTGCTCCAGGCTGAGGCCCTGCAGATGATCCCGGAGGATGAGGTGAAGTCTCTCAAGCTGGACCAAAGACACGGACTCCAGATAGACGCTGTGACGGACATGATGCTTCATCCTTTCTGCTGCTCGACTGCAGTCTGGAAAGATGGAAGCAACACTTTATGAAAGTACATTAAAGGGATAGTTCACCCAAAAATGAAAATTAGCCCATGATGTACCCACCCTCAAGTTATCCTAGGTGTATATGACATTCTTCTTTCAGACGAACACAATCAGAGTTATATTAAAAAATGTCCTGGCTCTTCCAAGCTTTATAATGGGAGGGAATGGCCGTTTCTGTTTTCAAGTCCATAAAAGTGCATCTATCCATCATAAAAGTGCATCTATCCATCATAAAAGTGCATCTATCCATCATAAAATTGCTCCACAAGCTCCGGGGGTTAATAAAGGCTTTCTGAAGCGAAGCGATGCGTTTGTGTAAGAAAAATATCCATATTTAACACGTTACAAAGTAAAATAACTAGCTTCTGGCCAAACGAACATATGAATTCCAGTTAAGTCTAAACCGCAACTTATGCAAGTAATGTGACACATTGCTGATATTTACGCTACTCCATGACGCACTACGCTACTTCTGACGTCACAAGTTGCATAAGTTGCGCATTAGGCGTAAGTAGAGACTTGTGTTTGGCCAGAAGCTAATTATTTTACTTTGTACCATGGTAAATAGGAATATTTTTCTGACACAAACTCATGGCTTCGCTTCAGAAGGCCTTTATTAACCCCTGGAGCAGTGTGGAGCACTTTTATGATGGACAGATGCACTTTTATGATGGATAGATGCACTTTTATGATGGATAGATGCATTTTATGATGGATAGATGGACTTTTATGATGGACAGATGCACTTTTATGATGATAGATGCACTTTTATGATGGACAGATGCACTTTTATGATGGATAGATGCACTTTTATGATGGACAGATGCACATTTATGATGGACAGATGCACTTTTATGATGGACAGATGCACTTTTATGATGGACAGATGCACTTTTATGATGGACAGATGCACTTTTATGATGGACAGATGCACATTTATGATGGACAGATGCACTTTTATGATGGACAGATGCACTTTTATGATGGACAGATGCACTTTTATGATGGATAGATGCACTTTTATGATGGATAGATGCACTTTTATGATGGACAGATGCACATTTATGATGGACAGATGCACTTTTATGATGGACAGATGCACTTTTATGATGGATAGATGCACTTTTATGATGGACAGATGCACTTTTATGATGGATAGATGCACTTTTATGATGGATAGATGCACTTTTATGATGGATAGATGCACTTTTATGGACTTAAAAACAGAAACGGCCATTCACTGCCATTATAAAGCTTGGAAAAGCCAGGACATTTTTTTTTTTCAAATAACTCAGATTGTATTCGTCTGAAAGAAGAATGTCATATACGCCTAGGATTACTTGAGTTTGAGTAAATCATGGGCTTATTTTCATTTTTGGGTGAACTATCCCTTTAAGTCAGTATTTCATTTGCATGCAGGTATAATGGTTTGTTCATTTGGGGCGTCCCTCAGGGTTATAGTTGAGGGCCACTTTTGTTCTTGTTTTTAGAGAAATGTATATTGGCGAATCTCACAAAACCCCTGAATAAAATGTCAAGGTCACATTTCGAACTTCATTTCTTTGGGGCGTCCCTCAGGGTTATAGTTTTGTTCTTGTTTTTAGAGATATGTATGTGGGTGAATCTCACAAAACCCCTCAATAAAATGTCTTGGTCACATTTCAAACTTCATTTCTTTGGGGCGTCCCTCAGGGTTATAGTTGAGGGCCACTTTTGTTCTTGTTTTTAGAGAAATGTATATTGGCGAATCTCACAAAACCCCTCAATAAAATGTCAAGGTCACATTTCGAACTTCATTTCTTTGGGGCGTCCCTCAGGGTTATAGTTTTGTTCTTGTTTTTAGAGAAATGTATGTGGGGGCGAATCTCACAAAACCCCTGAATAAAATGTCTTGGTCACATGTCGAACTTCATTTCTTTGGGGCGTCCCTCAGGGTTATAGTTGAGGGCCACTTTTGTTCTTGTTTTTAGAGAAATGTATGTGGGCGAATCTCACAAAACCCCTCAATAAAATGTCTTGGTCACATTTCAAACTTCATTTCTTTGGGGCGTCCCTCAGGGTTATAGTTGAGGGCCACTTTTGTTCTTGTTTTTAGAGAAATGTATGTTGGCGAATCTCACAAAACCCCTCAATAAAATGTCAAGGTCACATATCGAACTTCATTTCTTTGGGGCGTCCCTCAGGGTTATAGTTTTGTTCTTGTTTTTAGAGATATGTATGTGGGTGAATCTCACAAAACCCCTCAATAAAATGTCAAGGTCACATTTCGAACTTCATTTCTTTGGGGCATCCCTCAAGGTTATAGTTTTGTTCTTGTTTTTAGAGATATGTATGTGGGTGAATCTCAGAAGAAAAAAAACTCAATAAAATGTCTAGGTCGAATCTCACAAAACCCCTGAATAAAATGTCTAGGTCACACTTCGAAGTTCATTTCTTTGGGGCGTCCCTCAGGGTTATAGATGAGGACCACTTTCGTTATTGTTCTGAGAGAGATGTATTTGGGTGAATCTCACAAAACTTGTTCACAAGTTTATGTCATATTTCAAACAGATTTACCTGAATACTGAGAGAAGTTCCTCACAGGTATGATTCTTTTTCGCATCTTGCTGGTGTTCTTGTTCTCATATACGAGGATGATTGAAGGTGGAACAAATTTCACTCCACATTGCTTTGCTACTATGGACATTTTCACTCACGCTTGCATGTCCAGCTGCAGAATCAAAAGAGAAATATTGTCCACAAAGAGTCAACCAATAGTTATAGTTCTCCATAAATAGTTTTTATATAATAATAAAATATCACTGCACGTAGTTAATTTTTTTATTTTTTTATCTTAAAACTGTATATGCACACAAATCCATCTTATAGATAGTAGAATAGATAGTACATATTATGTTCATATTTATTTGAAAGATGTTTTAAAATGATTAATATTTTATTTACTATTAAATCAATAAATTAAATAAATTGTTGCAGCTATATTAAAGTTATTGCTGTGCTAAATAAATAATTTATTTGCTCATTAATATTAGTGTGTGTGTGTGTTAGTAAAACAAATATGATTACAGTTAGTTTTATCCATCCATCCATCCATCCATCCATCTATCTATCTATCTATCTATCTATCTATCTATCTATCTATCTATCTATCTATCTATCTATCTATCTATCTATCTATCTATCTAACATTTCTAACCCATCTATCTATCTATCTATCTATCTATCTATCTATCTATCTATCTATCTATCTATCTATCTATCTATCTATCTATCTATCTATCTATCTATCTATCTATCTATCTAATATTAGTATTAGTAACCATAGTAACAGTGAGATGTGTTGCACAAAGATTATCGGAATATTTATCGCTGATTCCAGAGCTGATTCTATCGAGACGGTCTTTTTCTTTAAAGGCACAGGCTCACATCTACTACGCAATACATGAGCTTGTAAATAAGGCAAAACCATACTCTTGTTGTGGTTATTTGATTGAGGTTTCCATGCTTCCTCGTCGCCCCTGTATCCTTTTCTTCTGACGAGGGAGTCTCTCGCACGAGACGCTCATTAGCGCCACCTGTCGGACGGATGTTATTAAACCCGGAAGCAAATGGAGCTACTAATCGGGATTAAAGCATGAGCGCTGATCGAACATGCATCATTTTTTATTTATTATCAACTGTGTTGTATTTTATCCACAATGGAAACTCGCAAGAAGGTAATTATAATGCAAAACATGCTGGTAACGTACACCAATTTAACACTGACATAAACCTAAACTAAAGTTCTGCATCTCCCATTCAGCAGCAGATCATTGTTTTCCATCTGAATTCCTCGAGTCACTGTCGATGTCTATAAAGATTACCAAAGCAGGATTTCACAGGTCTCCTCTTACTTTTAATATTTTTTATTTATTTATTCGTTCATGTTCATGATTTTGTCATTGACAATGTTGTTTTGTTTTACAGGGATCTCCTATACAGTGTTGAATGGGGAGAAGTAGATCATGATGTAAAAGCTTTACTGGTCCAGAAGCTGCCGAGTGGAGTTTACATGGATGAATATCAGCTGGAAACCCTGAAACACGACACGGGTTTGGAGGTGAGCACTTTCAATAGTGGCTAAAACTATACATAAATGTACATTTTCAGGTCAGAAGCCACTGTTTTATGTCTTTGCTTGCTGAAGCACAACATTACTTTGGGACTATCTCTAACTCGTTGAACAAGAACGCTTTAAAATCATCTGAAATATGTACGTCTTTTAATCTTTTTCTTTGATTTGTAATCTTTTCTGATTAGTTATGTTACGTCTTGTTTTGTTTTCCTTTTTTTTTCTACATGGTGTCTGTGTCCTTCTTTGTTAATAAAACATGTTCTCAAGAATAATATTCTCAAGAAAACATCAATAAATGTTCTCAATAAACAAATAAAATATTGTGCGTGTGAATGTGTTATTGGCTAATATACACTTTGAAGTGAGATGAAGCTGAACATGTTTTGTAGGTTCTTCTGGACTCAAAGGTTGATCTGGAAGCTCCTGAATATCTGTCATCTGGTTTCACCGCACTGGTTTTCCTCTCTGGAAAACACGAGGCGACGGTTCCCGTTCACGGCCGATATCACAGACCCTCGAACTCCAGCCAGAAGTGGGTGACCGTAGAGATCGAGCCGCCCAGGCTGTTCCTCAGATCAGACCAGTGTAAGTCAGCTGGAGAAATGCAGATACACACGGTGAGATGATGAACTCCACCTCATGTGTTCTCCCATCACAGGTGTTTTACCTCATCATGAAGCGACTGAAGCTCCATGTACCGTCAGAAACCACAGCATCTGCTCCTGGCTGGAGATCCTGCGTCTGGAGGTACAACAGTCAAATAACACAGTAGTAGAATATCATATTAATAAGCAATATCTGAATACCATGTAATATGTACTCAATAATGTTGGGTTAAAAATAACCCAACGAGTAACCCAACTATGGGGTGATATAGCACCTTCCCAACTTGTGCGTTATTTTGACCCAATGCATTGGGTTAAGAGTAACCCAACAGTTAGGTTAACTATTTATTTTTGACATAATTTTAATAAATAAAATTAAACAAATATACAGATTGTTTATTTGTATAAAACAATACATGTCTCAACAAATATATTTTTAAATCACAAACTAAATATTGGGGAGTCTAGAACTTATTGTAATAGTATAGAATGTAGTATAATATCATATTAATAAGTAATATCCGAATACCATGTAATATTTATTATAATAATTAATAAACATTAAATATAATAATAATGATAATAATACTAATAGTAAATCATGTTTTATTATAATGTAATAATAACAATAATAGTAAATAGTATTTCATATATTGTGATATTCTTATATATATATAGTATATCATGTAATATTTATACTAATAAATAAGTCAGTAATAATAATTATAATATTAAATTATATTTTAATATCATGTTATACTTATAATATTATAAAATATAAAATATATAATGTAATTTTAATAAAAGTAGTAAATAATAAATAAAATGTTAACATTATGTAATATAAGAAAAATAATAGTAAATATTTAATGAGATATTTATAAGGTTATATTCATAATATAGTCATATTTTAATATCGGAATATTTATAGTAATATTTAATGTAATACGAACAATATTATTAAATCATATTTGCAGATAATGTATTTATAATATAATATATTTATAATTACAATAGTAAATATCAAATATGTAATGTAATTATTCTAATAATAGTATAAGTAATATTTTAATATGATATCATATTTATAATACTATGTAATTATAATAGTAATAGTAAATATATAAAAGTAATATTATAATAAATATAATGTAATTTTATAATATTATATAATATAATTATAATAATAGTAAGTCAACAATAAATACAATTTTAATAGAATATAATACTGCTAATATAATGTAATATAATTATCACACGTTATTATTACATATAATGAGATATTTATAACAATATTATATATATATATATATATATATATATATATATATATATATATATATAAAATGCATAAGAATAATAATATTAAATAATTTTAACAATGTAATATTTATAACATAATGTAACTATAGTAATAGCAAATAGTAATATTTTAATATAAGTAATATTTATAATATGAAATTTATAATGTAAAAATAATAATAATATCAAATCATATTTTAATATAGTGTAATATTTATAATATTATAAAACAATGTAATGACAATAATAGTAAATAATACATTATATTTAATGTCATATAATATTATGATATTTTTAATATACTGTAATATTTATAATGATATATAACTAATAATATTTGACTGTGGTGTGATATTTATAGTGATATTGATGTTCCACATGTATTGCGCTGATGTGTGTCTCTCCATCAGGACACTGGAGCGGTGAGTCTGGAGATCCCAGTGGGAGATTCCTCCATGATCCTCAGTGTGTGTGTCGGGACGGTCCTGACCGCGGCTCTCAGCTGTGTGTTCCTGCTCCGCTCCATCTGGAGACACGGCACCTTTTAACCTTTAACCCCTGCAGACGAGACCCACGGCGTCATGTGACCCGCTGATGATGTTCTCTGTGTTTCCTGTTGATGTACCTTCCGATATGTCAGGGGAACGTTCATGTCATCATAGTGGATTAATAATGACGCGTTACTGCATTTGTGAATAAAACTGATTATTACTTTTATTATAAAATGTTGTCTGTTATTACATCAATACTTTGTGAATAAATCTATAATTATTAGCATATATATGTAAAATATATATTAGTGTATTGGTATATTAGTATTTTATATACAGTATATATATATATATATATATATATTTTTTTTTTTGTGGTGAAAATCCAGCTTTTAATGTTGTTTATGTGTCTATGTGGTGTTTTTAATCTGCTTTAAGACAAACCATGTGTAAATTCATAAGTCGACAGCATTGCTGAGTATTTTCTCCTTAAAACTGCAGTGAACCAAAGACAGTCTCAAAAACACGCTTTGAAATCACTGGTGTTTCTGACGTCACAAACTACCTTGTAACCAATCAGATCAACGTGTGATCGTCAACCAGTGGATCTCTGAGCTGAGTGAGTGAGTGGAGGCGGGGCTCATTTGCATATTCATAGAACCGCGTATACTAAAATGAGGCAAGTGTGTCGAGTTACATTCAAGCTGCTTTAAGGCATGAGATTTTTCTTCAAGGAAAACAAACGCTTAAATATAGAATTATGGTGATCAAAGATGAGTTTAAAAAGCCTACAGTTATTGGCTACAGGGGGACTTTGATTATTTGAAATATAAAAATGTATAAACCTTTAAATTAACGTATTAATGTATTTGATCGGATAAATCAATTATTGTAATACACATAATCGTTAATAGCAATATATTAATTACGTAATATTAAAAAGTACTTGATTTTAATTCGCCAGACTCTTATTTTGTCGGTCGTTCCCCCACAATGCACTCGCACCGGAAACGGTCTCTGGCTGTTTGCTGCAGGCGAGGGCAGAAAGAGACGCTGCTGGGCGCCTCCCCTTCCCCAAACCAACACAAAAAACTATAGAAAATAAAGCTGTGGACAGCAGAAAACAGCCTAGAAAGCGCCAGACGGGGCTTTGGCGTCACCTCGGGCCTCTACGCGGACACATCCGCTCCTGTTGAACCCGTTCGAGCGGTTTAAAGTGAAGTTTGACTCCAGTTTCACAGGTGAGTCGCGACAAAACCCGAGATTCTCTGGCCGCGTCTCAAAGCCTAGTGTGCTGCCTATCCAGACAGCTCGTCTGAGCCTCGACATGAGTGTGTAAGTGATGTCCTGCAGTGCTGTCTAGGTAGGACACTCAGTAGGGTTTGAGGAGACTCTGTTATTATATTCTGCATATGTGTGTGTGTTTATATGCAGTTGCTGCTTCTGTATCAGGTTTCTCTCTCTGCCTGTGTGTTGTGCTTCAGCTTTACTGGGTCCAGTCCTGGCTGTTCATGGCAAACAATAATAAAGACAAAAGAAGAAGAAGAATATGTCTTTAAATATGATAATTAAACAGTGCTAATGAGTAAAACATGTAATGAGTTGAAGACTGAGTTATAGAGAAGGTTTGATGAGTTCTGGCCAGGCTTCATGGCATTAGATTTTACTCAAGGATTTAAAAAAAAAAAGAATAGTTTAATTTGGAAGATTATTGTCATTATTATTATTATTATTATTTAATGAAATAATTATTCATTTTAGACAGTTTATTAAGAATAAGAATTAATTTACTCTAACATTATTTTCATTATAATTGAGCAAACTGGTTAAGGCGAGACACGGCAGGCAAAAACATCGATTTTTCATGCAGTGGTCAGTTTTGAGATTTTGGCCGAGTTTACTCCTTCAATATGTATTATTTCAAGCTGCTATAAAGAAAACGCTGAAAATATACATTACAATGTTTATTTTATTACATTTTGTTTACTTGCGGCAGTAAGTTTCTCCCGAATTTACCAGGAAGTTAGTATTCCATCGCGACATGCCGAGCTCCGTCTGTTCACTGAAGTCTGTCATGTCCGGGATCGTTGTAAAGCTCTGATTCTCATGCACAACGCTATGTATACCAAATATGGGCATTTCCTTTCTATCAGTAACCAATCGTGAATGTCCAAACGGGGATTTAAAGCTAACGACGAAATCTCATTTAGAGCTATTTAAATCTTTAACTGCCGTTTTCTCAAAATAATTTTTTTGCGTTTTTTTGTCATTCTCCAGTAGAAACATCTCAGCCTATGTAGCACCTATGTACACCAAACTTTCCAGTTATACACTTAGCAGTATTCTGAAGATCTGTTCAGAGGGATTTGTTAATAAATCATTCCTGGCCTGATTTATGTGACATTTTAATAAAAAAAAAAATCGAAAAATCGATATTTTAAGGCTATGGACAGTATATTTTGATTTCCTAGGTAATGAAAGCATATATCCTGAAATCCCTCTGAACATCTTTTGTCATCTTGTGTGTAATCAAAATGAAAAAATAATTTTGTGTCTGGCTTTATCATATTTTCAGATATATCTACTGAAAAAATATGTAAAATTGCACATATTTAATGAGATAATACCTAATTTGCATAATTAAACATAAAAATTTCAAAAACTTGTAAAACATTTTTTGTATGAACTTGTGTAAGTAATGAACTGAGGAAGTTTCATGGTGATATCTATTATTTTAAAATTTTACCCTATTCACCTGTAGTGTCTCGCCTTAAAGGAAACAAATATATTTAGCATGAATTACATTTTAAAGTTGGTTTTATGGTTTACATTGTGTTATTATTATTATTATTATTATTATTTATTTGTATTAGGACAAGAATTATTAATTTTTTTTCTTCTTTTTTTAATATAAATATCAAGCATAAAATACAGTTCTGATGGTCCTGAATATTTGTATGCAAAATATTAATTTGTTTTATTTTTTCCCCATTTATACATTATTATTATTATTATTATTATTTAATAGTAATAATCATTAAGTTTAAGAACAGTTATGAATTTATTTTGTCATTTTTTTCATGATAAATATTAAGCATAAAATGATCATCTGAAAATTATTTATCCAAAAAAAAAATCCTTTAATATTTATTTATTATTTTCATTATAATTAAGCAAACTGGTGAAAAAAACAAGAAATTATATTTTGCATAAATTAAACTTTTTTGAAAAAGTTGGTTTACATATTATTATTATTATTATTATTATTATTATTTACTAGTACTAATTAATTATTGTTAATTTTAAGGACAACAATTGTTCATTTTTCCTCACTTTTTTTTTTATAAATATCAAGCATAAAATAGTTCTGATCCTAAAAATAGTTTGAATATTTGTATGCAAAATATTAATTAATTTGTTTTATTTTTCCCCATTTATATTCATTTAAACATTTTTAACAGTAATAATTATTGTTCATTTTTACCACAGTTACTAATTTATTGTGACATTATTTTTATGATATTTAAATATTTATAAAATGGATCTGATGGTCCTAAAAAAAATCAGAAAATTCTTTATGCAAAATATAATTTATTTTCCATTTTTCCATTAATATGAATGTATTACTATTTAATATTAATTAAATATAGTTAATTTTATGTCAATTATATTATTATTATTTTATTGTGACATTATTTTCATGATAAACAAGCATCTACAAAAAACAAGGAACTCCCGCACACTATCAGTACTTGCAAATCAAAATGTTATTGTTTTTTTATTATTTATATTTATAAAATGGTCCTAAAATTAATCAGAATTTTTTTTAATGCAAAATATATATTTTTAATTTCTAATTCCTTTATGTATTATTTTCGTGTAAGTATAAACCGGCAGCTGTGCAGATGTGTTGTGTGTGCTGTTGTCGAGTGTGTGTTGCGTGTGCGTCGCTCATCTCTCCGTTGTGCTTCCCTCTGCTCTTCCAGCTCTAACTCCTCCTTTTCTTTATCTCCACCTGCAAACGTTCCCACTCTTCCTTTCTTTCCTCTTCTCTTCCTCTCCTCTCGTCCTGGACCATGTGTGATAATGGGGATCTGGAGGACAAGCCGCCCGCTCCGCCCGTGAGGATGAGTAGTACGATCTTCAGCGGCGGCGGGAAGGACCACGCGCTCGCAGCCAATCACAGCTCAAAGCCTCTTCCCTCGGTGCCAGAGGAGCGCAAGCGCAACAAGATCATCTCCATCTTCTCCGGAGCCGAGAAGGGTGCGTATCAAAATTAACTTTAAGGGCGTGGCCTCTTGAGTGACAGGTGGATTGCCGCTGATGTCACTACTAGCCGTTTGTCTGCTAGCGTTAGCGTCACGTCGTCTCAGCTAATCCGCCTCGCCGCACATTTTCGTTTATCTGGGAGTGACGCTGCCAAGATGGCGACGGCCGGCTCCGCCCACTTTGGGCTTCAAAAATACTCTTCAGAAACACTACGGGTGACGTCACGCACACTACGAACATATTTTTTTTTACAGTCTATGGTATCAAAGCATAAACACAAACACTTCCAGGTCGTATCGCATATTATATGATGCTCGGCGTAATTAAGTGCTGTTAATCGCATCTAACGTTTAAGTTTTTCATACATTTTTAAATTGCAATAATTTCACATTTAATCTCCAAATTAATGTCGAAACAACATAGACATTATATTTTAAATATGTGATCTAACAGGTAAGTTTAAGTGTGTTTATTTTTTAGTGTCTCCCCTTAAATAAACCATTATACACATTTGCATTAAGACGTTTCTAAGTGCTTTTTACACCTGTCATCACATTCTCAGGGCTCATCAAACCCACAGACACGCTTTAGCTTTGACTTTCATATCTTACTGTACGTATCGTGGTCTCTAGAGATGCATCACCTCGATTCACACCTCACTTTCATTAGCGTCGCATCTCAGAGACGTGTCATGTTTTCTGGGTCAAAGTGAATCTCTTGAGTTCTGATGCTCATGAGACGCTGTGTGTGTGTGTGTGTGTGTGTGTGTGTGTGTGTGTGTTTGGCTTTTACAGGTGGCCGGAGGAAAGATCGAGATAAAGAGCGGCCGGAGATCTCGCCGCCCTCAGATTTCGAGCACACCATCCACGTGGGATTCGACGCGGTTACTGGGGAGTTTACGGTTAGTATACGTATTATATCAGCAAATATAGCCTGAATAATGAGTTATATTAATTGATATTTAATTACTTTCTTATTGATTATACATTATTCCTGCTTTAAAGGTGCACTGCGTGATATTTAGCGGCATCTAGTGGTGAGGTTGCGAATTGCACCCAACAGAAGTTACGGTGGCCGACAGGAAGTGATGTCGTCGTCTGAGACGGCAGAGAGTAGCCAGTTAAACAATGTGATTTCTTTACAAAGATAAATTAAGAAACTAGGTTTACTTAATTATTCAGTAAAACGAGATGTAATTGCTTCTTGTTCATCATTGTGTCAGTGTTTTATTCGCTGACTTTAACTTCCTTCTTCACACGGAGAACAACACAGTGACGAAACGCGCTGTGAGAAGTTTGTCCGCTCATGGCCACTGTAGAAACATGTCGATGTAAGCGGATCCGCGGTGTGTGTAGACAGAAATGCTCATTCTAAGGCAATAAAAACATAACGGTTCATTATGTAAGGTCTTTATACACCACTGAAGACATAGTTATGTATATGATATTGCATTTCTGTCAACATATCCTCCCAAATATTACACAATGCACCTTTAATTATTGCTAGATAACATTTTCATTCAGAAATTTCAATAATCAATGTTTTTAAAAAGGTTTCAATGTGGAAATTCTTAGGATTGCTTTGAAGGATTTTATTTAGTTGTTATTGTAATGTTGTAAGATGCTTAGTTGTATGTTTTTTATTATTATTATTATTATTATTATTATTATTTTCTTTATTCTAGCTTAAAAAAAAAAATCAAATAATATACCCAATGTAAAAACATATATATTTGTTTTAATTCCTATCAAATATTAAACGGAAAGGTTTTATGTAGTTGTTGTAATGTTTAATTTCTATCAAATTATAAACCTAAAGATTCGATATAGTTGTTATTGTAATGTTGTACAAAGTTTACGGCCGTATTTTTTCAATTGTTTTCAATGAGAGCGCCGCATCACTGTCACTTTTTACCCAGCCGTCCAATCACAGTGGAGGAGGGGCGGGGGAAATACCACACCGACCAACCACCACGTCCTGCTTGTACAAAATCATTTAAAACAAGAGCCTGAGAAAATACTTTACATTGTATCAACATTTTTAAAGGCCTATTCAGAAACAAACTAGCCGCCAATCCCAGTGTCTCTGGTGCTGAAATATGGCTTATTCAGGTTGCTGCACGGTTGCTAGGGTGCTGTAAATGGTTGCTTGGGCGTGGCTAGACATTTTCCAGGCTGAAACTAATAGACTTGGTGTGTATTTGGATAAGACTACTTGCCAGTCTGAGTCAAAAGAGGTTCACCTTTTTTCAATGGAAGTCTATGGGGTGGTTGCTAGGGTGCTGTAACTGGTTGCTAGGGCGTGGCTATGTCGTTGTTACATCACTACTTATTGGCTGCTTGCTGGGCGAGTCAAATGAGCTCACCCACAAGTCTCTGACATTCTCATCCGAAAATATTATCCCACAAAGTTCGTGCCAATGTTAATTGTCCCGAGAGATCCCGGACGAGCCCCCGTTTGTTTCCTCCTTCGCACTTTACGAACCGGCCGTGACACAAATCTAAGGGACTTTTTCGCCCTGCATTTACTCACGTTCACCAAAAAGTGTACAACAATTGCTTAACAAAGCTGTAAGTAGATTTTGAAACTGACACAAAGGGTGCATTGCACTTTTTGGCCAGATATCGTAATCATAAGATTTTAATGTACAGTAGAAACGATGCATAACCTAAACCAGGTGCACCATTTGAATTGGCTGAAAAACTAAAGTCTGATCATATTTCCTGCTTCCGGACGTGCAAGTTGAATTTTTAAGGCCAGACAAGTAATTTGTAGTGGTCAATTTGTACAAAAAGACTACACGCATATATATTCAAACGGCCATACCTATAGACTAAAGACGTAATACGCATATGCGTCAGTGTTTTCGCAGATTCGCGTTTTTGAAGTTTACGCGGAGATGATACCGTTTTTTCAACATATTTCAAGGCTTGCACCTTGGAACCTGTTTCAAGGTTTGCGTTCTCGAGCGCCAAACACTGTTGTGCGAGTGAGCGGGTCGAAGCGCATTAAGGGTTTTCTGTTAGAACGGTGTCGTGTTAGCGGGCTCGAAGTTAATAGCTAATGATCTTTGCAACAGAAGTGAATCAATCAAAACTAACTTTAGCTGGACATTAACTTTATCCTAGAGCTGCTGTAAAGCCAAAACAATCTCTGTTACTGTTATCACTGTAAAGCTGTTTTGAATCAATCTATATTGTTAAAAGCGCTGTATAAATAAAGGAGACTTAAGTGTGGTTTCTCCGTGTCCCGCAGGGAATGCCGGAGCAGTGGGCCAGATTACTGCAGACCTCCAACATCACCAAGTCCGAGCAGAAGAAGAACCCGCAAGCCGTTCTGGACGTCCTGAAGTTCTACGACTCCACGGGCAACGGCCGGCAGAAGTACCTCAGCTTCTCCTCAGGTCTGCGGAGCGCCGGTGTGTGTGCTGATATGAGCTCCAGTGTCACGTCATGTCGTACTGACCGCTTTTCTCCTCTTGTTTATGTGTAGAGAAGGATGGATTTCCCTCTGGTGAACAATCGGTATGTTATTTTACACTCATTGAGATGCTGTATTTGTTGACCCTGGATCACAAAACCAGTCACAAGGGTACATTTTTTGAAATTGAGATTTATACATCATCTGAAAGCTGAATAAATATGCTTTCCATGGATGTATGGTTTGTTAGGATAGGACAATATTTGGCTGAGATACAACTATTGAAGATCTGAAATCTGAGGGTGCAAAAAAATCGAAACATTGAGAAAATCTCCTTTAAAGTTGTTCATTTATGTTCGTGATTTTGCTGCAATCACTCACAAATTTTAAAAAAAAATATTTCTACAGTAGGAAATTTACAAAATATCTTCATGGAACATGATCTTTACTTAATATCCTAATGATTTTTGGCATAAAAGAAAAATCCATAATTTTGACCCATTGTGGGACATTTTTAATGAGATTATACCTGAAAAGGTTTTGGATTTTTTATCATATGTTAACTTAAAAAAATATATTGTATAATATGACTTGCTGTTTATCTTTGTTCTGTTTTTATTGTATTTATATGATATTTGTGTTTTTGTAATTCAATTTTTGCCATGAAGATAGCTCTGATTGCTGACATGGCATTAAATAAAAAAAGATGATGATGACCCATTGTGGCTATTGCCACAAATATACCTGTGACTTATGACTGGTTTTGTGATCCAGGGTCACAATTAGTTTTTAGTTTTGGATTCTCTGTTTTCATTTACATTTTAAAGGTTTATTAACAAAGTGTCTTTTTATAATTTTTTTGTTTTATTATTATTATTTCTTTTCTTTTTTTTGCACATCAAGTTCAACTAAATGATAAGGTGAAATGTTGCTTTGGCTGAAATATAAACCAGTGTTATTTTAGTATGTTATTATAGTTTTTATTAATATTTTGAATTGTTTTTTATTTTTATATTTTCCCGTTTTCATTTTAATTTTGATTAAAGTTTGTTATTTTATTGTCACAAGTTTTTGTTTTTTATAAATTTATATACAGTTTTCATTTCATTTTTATTTCAGTTTTTGTTATTTTAGTACATCAAGTTAAACGAAGTAATGAAAAATGTTGGCAACTAGCTGGTATAAATTAAGTTTTTTATATTTAATTTAATTTCAGTTCATGTTTATTTTATTTCAAGTAACGTGTAGTAGTAATTTTGTGGTGTTTTTTTTTTTTAATTGTCTAGTTTTTATAAATTTTTTATTTCAGTTTTAGTTATTTTAGTACATCGTTAAGCTAAATAATGAAAAATATTGGCAACTAGCTGAAATAAAGTAAGTTTAATTATTATTATTATTTTTATTTTTTTGGTTAACATTTATTTTATTTAAAGCAACAATGTGTTTTATGGTTTATTTTTATTTATTTTTTATTTCATTTAACTATGGATAACCCTAATATACACTTATTTAATATTTATTTTATTTCAAGTAACGTATAGTAATTTTGTTGTTTTTTTGGTCATTTTTATACTTAATTTTATTTATACTTAATTGTCTATAGTTGTTATTCATTTTTATTTCATTTTTATTTATTTTATTACATCGAGTTAAACTAAATAATAAAAAATGTTAGCAACTAGCTGAAATAAAGTAATTTAAAGTTTTTTCATACTTTATTTTAATTCAAGTAACATTTTATTTATTGCAACAAAATGTTTTTTAGTTTTTTTTTTACGATTTTGTTTTAGTTAACAATAATAACCCTTAAACTTAAACTTTTAACTTATCAACTTTAAATTTCATTTAAAAAAATTAATAAAAAAATAGGTTTATAAAATAAAGAATTATAAAATTATAATAAAAAAAATCATTTTAATGTAATGTTTATTTTATTTCAAGCAACAAAAATGTTTTTACAGGTTTTTTGACTAAACCTGATCCTTTCCGAATATAATTACACTGCTTTCCTTCCCTAAAACCTAAGCCTGTCAAAAAAACACCAGAGCCTTCGTCCCCAATCAAAACGGTGGATGATGATGAAGAAGATGACGATGAGGAGGCGCCACCACCTGTTGTCGCACCTCGACCAGAACACACTAAGAGCGTAAGAAGCCATTAGAGGAATAGTTCACCTAAAAATACAAGTATAGTCTATAGGGGCTTTCACACCGGATAGTTATAGGAACTTGGTTATAGGAACTAGCCACCAGGGTGGTTCCCCGAGAACTAATGGATCACTTAAGAATGTTTTCCTGATTGCTTTCGCAGCGCCAGTAGGAACTCTGAAGTGATGTAAGACACCCTTGTAGTTGTGACTTTTATTTTGACGGCGCTGAGAACTTCTGAGCTCACAGTGCTCACATTCTCCGTGTCTAATACGTTATTAGAACTGTTATACATAGAAAGTAGACCCTAATGAAAAGTTATTAGCGTGTGGTTGATGTCCAGTGTTGATGAGTAGAAATACATAATCATGTTTCGCTTGGTCCCCTCAAAGTTGCGTAAGATTTTCTCCTCAGCGTAAAGGTTAAGAGCTCCATCTATCACTGTTTTACATGTTCATAGATTTAGTTTCTGTGTGTTTAGATTTTTTTTAAATGGCGGGTGCTGGTGTTTCACGTGTGTTCGGCCAATCAGTGAACACTAACGTCACTTATAGTTCCTATAGTGCTGGTTTAGACCCGACTCTGAAGTAGGAGCTCAATTAGTTCCTCCAAAAGGAGTTCCTAGAACTAAAATCGTTCCTAGTTCCTGCGGCGCGAACACGCCAAAATCCAGGAACTTCCGCCAATAGTTCTAGGAACTATGAAAAGGATCCTCCGGTGCAAAAGCCCCTAATAATATAAATTAGTGCGTCACTAAAATACTATTCTAGTTTTGATTAATATTTATGATTTCAGGTATACACTCGACCATCTGTCATCGACCCCCTCCCTCCCCCCGTGACGTCTACAGAAAGTGAGGTCGCGTCGAAGGCCACCGACCGACAGAGACCCAAAAAGGGCAAGATGACCGATGAGGAGATCATGGACAAGCTCAGTACGTCACTTTAAACATAGTTATTTGCGCAGTTTCACTTTTTTAGCGAGACTCAAATCACGTGTCCTCTGCTTGTTCTCCGACAGGAACCATCGTCAGTATTGGAGATCCAAAAAAGAAATATACACGATACGAGAAGATCGGACAAGGGTAGGTCTGATCATTTTGCATAACATGTTCATGTTCATTGATTGGAGATATTAATCATTGCTTCTGTCCACAGAGCTTCGGGAACCGTGTTCACCGCCATCGACGTCGCCACTGGACAGGAGGTAATGCAAAAGAGAGAGAAATGGATTTGTTTTTCTTCGTTTTTCCACATTCTCATCATTGCAATGCGTGTCTTGTCTCTCAGGTGGCCATCAAACAGATCAACCTGCAGAAGCAGCCCAAGAAAGAGCTAATCATCAATGAAATCCTCGTGATGAAGGAGCTGAAAAACCCAAACATTGTCAACTTCTTAGACAGGTAAAAGTTCTTCAAGTAACATCAACTTGACCTTGGTCTCCAGTCCTCGTCAAAAAGTTGACCTCAATTGGAAACTCCTTTTGAACAATAGCTAATGTTTCCTGATTATACATAATTAACTTATGTACATCACGTATTATGACAAATATATATTTATTTCATCACGGCCGGATGAAAACGCTAAATTATCCAAATTGACAGTGTGTTAAAGATATAAAAGATTGGATGACGCGTAATTTTCTTTTATTAAATCCAGACAAGACAGAGGTAATACTTATCGGTTCAAAAAACCGCCCACAAAACCTCGCACAATACAACTTTAACATCATAGGATGTCCTGTTACTTTATCCTCTACAGTAAAAGACCTGGGTGTTATACTCGATTGCAACCTGTCTTTTGAAAATCATATTTCATATGTTACAAAAACAGCCTTTTTCCACCTTAGAAACATTGCTAAGCTACGTAATATGCTATCAGTTTCTGATGCAGAAAAGTTAGTTCATGCATTCATGACCTCGAGACTGGATTACTGTAATGCTTTATTAGCTGGTTGTCCTGCATCCTCAATAAACAAGCTACAGTTAGTCCAAAATGCCGCCGCTAGAGTTCTTACGAGATCAAGAAAATATGATCATATAACACCGATTTTATCATCACTGCATTGGTTACCTATAAAGTTCCGTATTAATTACAAGGTATTGCTACTGACTTATAAAGCCCTAAACGGCTTAGCTCCAGTCTATTTAACGGATCTTCTATCGCCCTATAATCCATCGCGCTCTTTAAGATCACTAAATTCAAGGCTTTTGGTCATACCTAGGATATCCAGAACCACCAAAGGAGGGAGAGCATTTTCACATTTGGCTCCAAAACTCTGGAATAGTCTTCCTGATACTGTTCGTTGCTCAGACTCGCTCTCCCAGTTTAAAACTAGATTAAAGTCGCATCTCTTCAGCCAGGCATTCATATAATCCTACAGTTCAAACTACAATCCGGCCTCTAGCTCATAAATGCCAGAGGAGAACTGGCCCCCGACTGAGCCTGGGTTCTCCCAAGGTTTTTTTTCCCCATTAGGTCACCTGATGGAGTTTTAGGACACCATTAGGTCACTTGATGGAGTTTTTCGGTTCCTTGCCACTGTTGCCTTTGGCTTGCTCAGTTGGGGATATTTTGGGGATATTTAATTTAATTTTATCAATCAATAAATTCCACTAGAAACAAACCTTGTTGTATTATTTTAATTTAATACTGTGAAGCTGCTTTGATACAATCTGTATTGTGAAAAGCGCTATACAAATATACTTGACTTGACTTGACAAATGCCTGCAGAGGGCGCCGGCGGCCATGATTGTTACGCTTTACAGCAGATCTAATCCTTGTTTAATATTGGCAAAACAACATTTAAATCAAATTTTAACTTAATCTTTAATATTTGGCTGCCACTTTACGATAGAAATGCTACAGCCACTGTAATTTCTTGAACGTGTGGAAATTAAAACATGCAAACTTAGAGCAAGAATTTAAACTTTTATTTTGAAATCGCGATGAACAACAATTTGCATATTTAGGTTTATAAATGATTTATCTTACAAATCTGGTGAAATGGCGCACATTGCATTCCCAGATCAACGTTGTATAAGTTTGAGTTTGAGACGCTCCAACCATGAAAATAACTATGAAACACAAAAGCGTGTTTGCTGTTTGTTTGGGTTTCAAATAGCATGCATCTGGAAACTCATTTACAGTCTGAATTTTATATGAGTTCCCAAATGCATGTTATTTGTAACCCAAACAAACAGCAAATGCAGAGACTTGAGTTTGTGTGGAGAAGCATTTACTGTGAATGAGATGCTGGAAGAAACACGTAACATGTAGGCATGTAAATAAAGCGCCACGCTTCACTCTGAAACCTGCAGCGCATATATTTATTTGTCATATGCAGTAAAAGACAGAACAATATAATACAAGCACTGTAAAAGGTTTTGCCACAAACTCAACTCGCTAATGCTGGTATCGACGAGTAATATCGTCACCTTTTAATATTGCGAGATCTCGTGGAACAAGAGATCGTCACACCCCTATTTTAAACAAACACTCATGTGTCTTTTACCTCAACACATCTTTGATTGGATAACTCTGTTTCTTGTTGCGTTTTTTTTTGCGTAATTTTATTATGTAAGAATAAAACGTTATTGCGCAATTTATGTAGCCTGGAAATCCAGACCTAAATCTAAAAGATTAATGGTCTGGCGTCGACTAATGAAAATCGGCCAGCTCGAAGGGGCGGCACCAAGCATGCATTTGAAAATCTCACTGCACGCAATTTGATAACAATACGACCAATCACAACAAGCCCCATACGCTTAGCTACCAGCGGAGCTAACTGGTAGATTAGACTCTTACGGTATCCGGTCGGCAAAACAGCAAAAACATCCTTCTTGCAAAGGAATGATTCGAGCGGCGTCTTCTGTTCCTGTTTTAGATAAAAAGCCAAGTCTAACTCGATCATTGTTGCGGCCAAAGCCGTTTCAAACATCTGGTGTTCTTCCATAGGCATCTTGCAATGTTTACTAATGACTTCGACGTCACAGCGCTGTTGTCTTCTGTTTAGCTCGCCTCTGGTCTATATCAGATAACCCAATGTGATTGGTGCAGCTCGGATCAAGGGGCATATATAATGAGCATCATTACTCGACACTAGAGTAACTCGCTGAGCAAATTCAACTGCTCTAGCGAGAACTCTGGATTACCAGGGTATAATTTATGTAGGAAAGCATTGCTATTGTGTACTTTATAACGTGCTTAAAAAAGAGCCACAGAAACTTCCATTTTTAATACTTTGCACTAGTTTTCCAGGAAGTGATCATTTTGTTCTCTTGAACACATGGGATGGGAACAGTGCTTTATTCACGAATGTTTTATGCGATTTAGCACAAATTAAATTCGTAACTTTGGATGTAAACCGCTAATGATACCGTGAAGTTTTAAGAGTGTTCATTGTGTGTGTGCTCCAGTTTTCTGGTAGGTGAGGAGCTGTTTGTAGTGATGGAGTACTTGGCTGGCGGCTCGCTCACAGATGTCGTAACAGAAACATGCATGGACGAGGCTCAGATCGCCGCTGTGTGCCGAGAGGTGCGTTGAAGTCGCCCGCTAGATTTACTGCTTATGGTTTAGGGGGAAACCCTGATGATTAAAGCACAACTGAACTGTGTTCAGGAAGTAGCCGAGGCGCTTAACTAATGACCTTCCTCTTGTCTGTTATTTCACAGTGTTTGCAAGCACTGGAGTTTCTGCACGCTAACCAGGTCATTCATCGAGACATCAAGAGTGACAACGTGCTTCTGGGAATGGACGGTTCTGTCAAGCTCAGTATGTTCTCGGTTTTTACGACTTTGCATTGAGCATGAAGTTCAGAACACAGAACAAAGATGTTGATTGTGGTTAGGCATACTCTCACTGAAAGGTGCCTTCACACATGGCTCTCTTAGATGCATGAAACGTCATGTTTGGTTTGGCTTGGTTTAGCAGCTCGCTCTGAACAGGAGAGCTCTTGTGAGCCAAAACTAGGTGACTTAAGAAACGGCAAAGAAGGCTGTTAACTATAGATGTGCAAACAGACTAATGACAGTTCTTCAAGTGAAAAAAGTACCCAACAGCACTTAAAATGCATGTGAAGAGATGTTAGTATTTTGATGTATGCTGATAATGTTTAGTGCACGCCAGCGTCATGTTCATCATCTCAGCATTTCTTCCGAAGTTTTTCACCCAAGACATGCAGTGTGAATCAAACTAGCCCTAAACTAATCAAATCTGTTATTGATCATAAAACAAGCAAAACAAACTTCTGTCTAAGTTGGTTATGAAACAACATTTTTGTCAATTGTTTCACTTAATTAACGTAATTCAGGTTTTACGAGCAATTTGCTCATGTTTCATAAATGGGGCTGATAACTGTATTTCCTCAAGGATTAGTTCACTTCAGAATAAAAATTTCCTTACTTACTCACTCCCACGTCATCCAAGATGTTCCTGTCTTTCTTTCTTCAGTCGAAAAGAAATGAAGGTTTTTGAGGAAAACGTTCCAGGATTTTTCTCCATATAGTGACTTCAATGGGGTCCAAATGTGAGTTTCAGTGCAGCTTCAAAGTCTCGACATGATCCCAGCCAAGAAATAAGAGTCTTATTTAGACAAACCACCAATTTTTTTTATATATACATTTTTTTATATAAAAATAAACATTTATATTCTTTTTAACCACAAATGCTAGTCTTGCACTGGCTGTGATGCGCCACACATTATGTGATCACGTTGAAAGGTCACGTGTGTTCCGGTTCATAAATGTAGGGTAGAGCAAAAATCTCCATCTCATTTTCTCCTCCAACTTTAAAATTGTCCGAAATCGTTGCTATACCTTTTATTTGTTTTTTGTAAATAACGTTTGACTTGGTCTTTGCATGCTTGCTTTACACTAGGTCGGTTCTTCCGCCTATGTCACGCGTGACTTTTCAACGTGATTACGTAATGTGTGGCGCATCACAGCCAGTGCAAGACGAGCATTTGTGGTTAAAAAGTATATAAATGTTTGTTTTTTATAGAATGTCCGCTGGTTTGTCTAGATAAGACTCTTATTCCTCGGCTTGATCGTGTCGAGACTTTGAAGCTGCACTGAAACTCACATTTGGACCCCACTGAAGTCACTATATGGAGAAAAATCCTGGAACGTTTTCCTCAAAAACCTTCATTTCTTTTCGACTGAAGAAAGAAAGACAGGAAATTTTACTTCTGAAGTGAACTAATCCTTTAGTTCATAACGTTTTATCCCCTCCCAAAGTCCATTGGAATTGTTTTGGAATGATGTATTTTTGGTGTTGCACCATCTTGATCAACGACACCAAAGTATGCAACCGTATGACCTACTAAACTAGCTGTTCTTCAAACCATCCCATCCTTGTTGTCATTGGCATCAAATATGGCATCTACTGATACTAAGGTCTATAGGTTCCATCTAAAGGTGCATTAGTGACATTTAGCATGCAAAAAAGGTCCATTGTCAAAAGCGTAGAGATGTATTAAGCACTGCTCACCCAAAGTCACTTTCAAACCAAGCAGCTTTCTGTTGATTAGCGAACCAACTTGAACATGAACAAAATCTGTGTGGGGAATATTTTCGCCCTCACATGACACTCCCGATTGCAAGGGTTCCTATAGGAATTAATGGATTTTGCTCACGAAATTGAAATCCTCAAGACAATGAAATTACCCAAACCAGGTCTAGAAATGTCTCTAAACTTTCTGTTGTCTCCTTCGCAGCGGACTTTGGGTTTTGTGCCCAGATCACTCCTGAACAGAGTAAGAGGAGCACTATGGTAGGCACGCCTTATTGGATGGCTCCGGAGGTCGTGACTCGCAAAGCCTACGGACCCAAAGTCGACATCTGGTCCCTGGGCATCATGGCCATCGAGATGGTGGAGGGAGAACCGCCGTACCTCAACGAGAACCCACTGAGGGTATGTTGGCGTCATTGATTCCCCAACAACTTGTTTGAGGTTCGATTTGAATTGCCGATTTGAGTCCATTGACAATGCAACTAGAATCAAGGGCTGCCCTCGACTAAAGATCGTGTCGACTATTAGTCGTTCATTTAAGCCACTAGTCGAATAATCGCGCATTCATATTACTAAGCCATAAATCAAAATAATGCACCTTTAGTTGCCTATATAAAATACGTATAGCCTAATCAGCGCACAAATTCAAACATAAAGCTTGCCACAGCGCGCCGGCAAATTTAATGATTATGAATGTGTTGTGAAAAAAAGAGTCTCATTCTGACTAAACATTTTAATAATTTATTAGTAATGTTTTCTGTTTTCGGCTGCAGAGATTAAGTCGACAATCCTGCCTCGTCATCTCCAGTGGTGGATGCACCTATATGCACGTTTCATACGGATTACATAATCGTAGAATATTTATGTTCATTCAAATGTAAAAATTTCAAGCTTTCTATAGATTTATTTCTCATGCCTGTGAGTTAAGTATACGCTGAGTTTCAGTTCATTTATGTGATGTGCTCAAGTTCAAGACCGAATCGACAGAAAGCACCATTATTTTACAAAAACAACGTTTTGTGAGTTTACAAAAATAAAAGTAAACCCTTCACACTTTGCATTACTCTTATCTGTATGACCAAAAATTGAGTTTTTTAAGTTAAACTCAAGTGATGGCGCCAGCGCCTGTGTGTCATGCAGTAAACACACTCTCCACACAAATACTTAGATATGCGCCTAATAATAGCACACATTTATCTAGATTAACATTAGAGCGATTAGACTTTTAAAGTTGCTGCTACTTGCATGTTTCAAGTGATAAGCCGTATTTGAGGTCAATAAATGAATTTTTGGATTTCCTTCCGTTAACGATCTATCCGTTACAGCTTGCGTGATTTTGCCACTTTTTCAGTTTGTTTTCTGCGACTAAACGACTAATACAATTTTGTTCGACTAAGCCTCTTCTAGTCGACTAACGGTTAGTCGACTATTAGGGGGCAGCCCTACTAAAGTCTCGAACTCTTTCTTCCTCAGGCGCTCTATCTGATTGCCACCAATGGGACTCCAGAGTTGCAGAGTCCTGAAAAGTTATCGCCCATCTTCAGAGACTTCCTGAGTCGCTGTCTGGAAATGGACGTGGAGAAGAGGGGTGGAAGCAAAGAGCTTTTGCAGGTAAACCAGCCAGCAACTAGTACTAGCGATTAGGTTTGGGAATCCAAAATCGATTCCAGAATTGAGGTCAGGAATCGGATACTTGTTTTAAAATTTAAATTTCTATTCCTCTTATCGATTCCTTTGTGAGCATTTCAAAAGGACTTTATACAATTTAAGGGCGAGATGTTTTCTGTGCCTCACACACAGCGATTCGGGTGTTGTTTTCAGTTCTGCAGGCGTGTGTAACCATGGGCAACTCTTAAAGAGACAAATTCACTCGTTTTTGACTGAATAACTTCTGTAACTATATATTTGTAATGTATATTTTACTTATAAAGTGCAGTGTTATTTTACATTTGATTACAGTTTCTGAACCTGAATAACTGAAAATCTTAAAACACTTTATCTCAATCGTATCGTTGTTCAGTTGTAACTTTTTTTTTGCGATTGCTCATTTTTTACTTGTTCTTTTTTAATTACTGAGTGTTTAATTGAATTTAATAATGCTGGAAATGTATGTTAGGCTAGTTGTTTTTCTATTGTATTTTTAAATCATAGGCAAAATTCCTTGTGTAAGTGTTCTTTAGCCTGTTGATTTTTGTTCATGATATTCAGCTACAATTAAATGTTTTGCAATGTGAATGATATCTAAGTTGTTGTTTTTTTGTTGTTGTTTTTTTACCTTATTGGAATCGAAATTAGGAATCGGAATTGATAAGCAGAATCGGAATCGTTACCCAATTCAAATGATACCCAACCCTACTAGCGATTAAGGAATAGCATGATTTGTGTAAACTTGTTAATTGATCAAACCTTCTGTCTCCTCAGCATCCCTTCCTGAAGTTGGCCAAACCTCTCTCGAGTCTCACTCCTCTCATTTTGGCTGCCAAGGACGCCATGAAGAACAACCGCTAGCCTCCCGCTACGAACGAGCTGTGCCCGAAAGCACCGCGAACTGCTGAACACTCTCGAAATCTGTGCCAGGTGTTTTTACCAGTGTAAACAACATATCCATGTTGCCAAAACAAAACTCCAAGCATTTAATTTAGGTCTTTGCCTGTTTTTAAACCGCTGTGGTATTGGGGGGGTATTAGATGTCCTCCTGCTCTCATTAGATTCTTGTTGGACTTTATCTGTTTTATGTGTGAACTCTTCCAATCTTTGGCTTCTGTAGACCTCATATGCTCCATAATTGATGACATAAATCAATTATGGAGATTTCTTATCCAGCTGGAGACCTTTTGTTAGTCTTTCTGTAGCCAGAATCATGACTGAAAACTGTGTAAGCCTACTCCTGTTCTTGACCCGAAGGGAAGAGCACCTTACTAATACACACCAACTGCGAGCAGTGAATGATTTTTGTAGTCACTTGTGCCTTTGTTGTTATTCCAGCAAACACCTTTATACTTTTGTCTAAAGAGGCAGATTTTTGCCATTGAACTTCCTCTAACCTGAGACGAAACTTTCATGTGATGAAATGTGTATATGACGTACTTCGAAGAAGCGTAGCATTTCAGTTGATGTAGTTAACCGAATGCAGGACACGTAGATTAGATGTGTATGTTTGTGTACATGAACACTTTCTTGTTTGTTTTAGTAACTAACAGTTTATTATGAAGTAAATGCAGTTGTCGATAAGTCATGATGTAAGAATTGATAACTATTTTTATGCTTTTCAGTCACTTGTTTTGCAAGTAAAAGCCGGATTCCTGCAAATTCTGTGAACAATACAGTCATTGCAACATTGTGTACATCTCTTGTTCTTCATTAAAAGAGGACTTGAAACTTGAGATTAGAATAAACTCTCTCTAGGGCTCTTTTGTAGTCTGTTTAAACCTTTTCATGAGTTAATGGGGTCATTCCTGTCATACAGCAACGTTTGAACTCTTTGACTTGTACAACTAAATGAATATGTTGCATGTGTTGAAATGTAAGGATTGTTTCTATAAATGGCTTTAGTAGCCTTTCAGAAATATGTTAATCAGGCTATAATTAAGTTTAAGTGCTTAAGCTTGACCATATTTACACAATTTGCTTAGTGAGTGATTTTCAGAGTTAAATTGAATGTCAACTTGAAGCTATTTTTAACCTTTAATATTTTTATTATTTGTCTTTTACCCTTTTGACTTTTCTTTGAATTTGATATATTTACATATGAAATGTCATCTAACAGGGTGTGGACTGTTTTAGAGTGGGACAAAAACTATCATAAATCATAAGGAAATTCCTCAAACCACTTGCTTTTCCATCAAAAATGATTCGAATTTCTGGCTTACCTAGCTTTTGTTAGTTAAAAACATCTGCTCAAACCAAAGCAATCCCTTGTGTTTTTGATTAATTAAAGAAAAGTAAAATTATTTCCAAGTTTATAAATATTTAAATATATTTTTTACCACGATTTTGATAGGATCATGAAAAGGTACTACATAGTTGAAATGAGCTAATAATCAATTTTAATGTTAATATTCAATTCCTTTATTAAGTCACGTGTTTCCTTTATTAAGTTTTACACTATAAAAAAAAAAACACAGACAAGCAGTATTATAAGCAAATCTGCACAATTGTGTTCATTGTGGGGGCGCTATTTTCTTTCCCGCCGCAAAAATACAAACCTCAACGGTCGCGCAAGCAGTCAGGAGCACGAGCATCATCGCGAAGACCAGCGAAGAGCGAAGTCATCGATTATTTCTGTTTAAAGTTGTCTATTCTTATCTGGAATATACTCCTGAAGGAAACTTTAAAGTTATTTAAGTAATTTGGCGTTAAAACAGCTTTTGGGTGGAGATGAACTAACTTACATGAATACTATACGGGCGCTTCTTGTTGGTGAGTACGTACATTTTTACATTTGTTCGAAGACTAAGTGGCAAAGTTTTATTAGTTAAAGGGTTTTCTGTTATACAAAGGCTATAAGGTTATAAAAATCCGTAAGATTTTCATCTTCATTTCATAAAAACGAAATTCAATTTAGGCTCAAGCTGTGGTGGGTAGGCTACGCGAAAAGGCTTTTAGGTCTATTTGTCGTGACATTTTTTTAAGTTTGAGTTTTCAAGATTTAGTAATCTTTAGTAACTCTTAATGTAAACTTTCTTTATTTTATGAAGATAAGTTTCTTGACTGCACGTGCTCGATAGATCGGATTGCATCGACTAGATGTTACTTGTTCTTGATCAAGTTGTCGAATAATAAGCTAGCTCAATCTCAAGGTAAGTTATCCCAAGTCCCACAACTAGTGAAATAACAAACCAAAAATATTTATTTTTGTTTTTCTTATGTAAATTGATGAGTTTTTAACTTGGATGTCAGTATTATCCTGTCAGATCAGCCGAAGTGCAGTTTCCAGCACACAAACATCTTTCAACCTTAATTTAACGTAAATTACGTGTTTTCTTTTACTATATATATATATATATATATATGTATATATGTTATTACAGCAGGCTTTCTTGGATATTAGCATTGATACATGGGCGATTCCACAGTTTAGGCCTAACTGCAAGGACAAACAGCCTGCAAAATCAATCTTCATGGAGAAAGCCATTGTCCAGTGTTAACATCCTGAGAAAACCTGGGGTACAGCTGTGTGAAAGGCAGGATAAATCTGGCAATGGTAAACTAGTAAACTTTGATCAAAGTTGAGTTGATGTAATATTTAACGTATGTAACATGGACAGAAAAACAGTGTAAGTTCAAGCAGAAAGTGTACTTTATCTAATTCATCTTAATACAATTCTGGTTGAATCCCAGTTCATGTTTTGCTTTGTTCCTAATTTGGTATAGTTATGAGTCATGCGTTGTGTATGGTTCACAAAACTGGTAATAGGACTTACATGCAGGCAGGGTGGCCATCTCTAATATGATCTGTTCTATAAACTTAAAAGGTGCATTTTTGAGTCTGGTATGTTCATAAACTGAAAGCCAGCAAAATTACAAAAAAATACCACAGGTATATTTTTCAAATTTATTAGCCAAATGTAGAAGACAAAGGAACTCCTACAAGTGTGCAAAGTTCTAACGTGCGTAACGTGGACGGAAAAAAATTAAACAATCCTGCAAGATTGCCTCTGTAACACAAAATAATACCATTTCATGAAAACTGGCAAAGAATAGAACAAGTTCATAACACATTAAAATAACCTGTCATCATACTATCAAATTTAAAGATCATACATCGTGAATGAAATAACATGTGTAACGTGGACAGATAAAATGAGTAATTCTGCTGAACTACACCAATAACTCTATATGCAAAGTAACCCTGAATATTTGTTAACTAAAGGACAATTAATTTACTGCAGAAGTAAATGGAAGGCAGTTGAGGATGAGTCAAAAATACGCAGAAAACAACGTTCGAAGTTGGACAGACTGAAAATTTCCGTCTAATTTACGAACGAGATACATGTGCAGAATCTGTCAAAATGTAAAACCACCATTCATGCTCTTTCACGATGAACACGACGCTTTCAGTCCGAAACCACTCGCAATCATCCGACTCGCACACTCTTTTATCCTTTCTCACCACAATGATCCTATTTAATGTTTACTTAACCAAAGTTTACCACGTTCGTATCATTTTAACGTTCGTAAACTTTTGGACAGAATCCACAAACGTACCCACATTCGTCGAAATCCGTGAAATCCTGTTAACTCTTCCTTCCACGCAGAGCGACCGTGACCTAGACAATCTTATTTCTGACATGAGAACCGTTGAGACATTAGGAGATGGAAATTCAGCGTCAGAATAAAATGTACGAGCGTTATGATTTTTGGACAGAAAATCTCGGCCCCCGTTTTATCCCGATTTATTAACAATTTATCATGTAGCAACGCATATGAGAATTTAACCCACACAAGATGTTTTTATCGTTTCGCTACTGATAGAATTACATGAAAAAATTATATCTCTGCTTCCTTTAGAATCATAGTTTAACGTGCGTAACTGCTTGGACAGAAAGTGTAACGAACGTTAGTAAATGTTTCCATTGCATCGTGGTGGATTAAGGGAATTATACTTTCAGTGTTAGTACTAGTATTTTGTAGAAGACACACCAAAATAAATGTTATGCGCCAAAATTCAGGATTTTATTAAAGGAAATGAAAGAAATGACTTAGGAAAAATCTAGATGCACTGAATGTCCCACCATGACATCCGCAATTTCTGGGGACGGAAATAAAATAAAGTCTCATTCCACGATAATTCCAAGGCTTAGTGGGATAAAAGTAACTTTATTATTTCTTACATCTAACTTTAACAAAATAGTGAACTAAAAATAAAAAAATGACAACAACTGGGTATTATTCAATCTATATTGTTCATTACACCCCGTGTGGACAGAAACTGTGGAATCGCCCACATGTTTAAGTAAAGCTTATTTTGCTCAATAGATCAAATTGCAACCTTTGATCTCAGTTAAGAACTCAAAACCTTGGTCAGTTTGTGAAAACTATTAATATTGAGTGAAAAATTTAACACCGTTGCAAAATCAAAGTAAAATCTTACCTTAATCCAATAGAATTATTGAAGCATTAGAAGTATAACATAGGCTATAAATCTTTGGGTTGTTGCGCCACCTAGTGGTTGTTTAATACCAAACTCAGTCCAAAAACGTTTCTCTGTAAAGATAGCTTGACTTGTTCTTTACAGTTTTTAACAACTGTCTACAGGTCTGGGACTCCGGGGTTTAAGTTCAGGGACATTATGCTATTCTTTATAAGTTGCATTCATGTAGGCCTATTCTTAAGTTCATAAGTTGTTCATGTATTCTTTCTCTTCTCAAAGGGGAAGCTCCCTGTTGGGACATTGAGGTATCTGTTGGAGTTGAGTATTTTTTGGGGTTAGTCCTCTTGCGTTGACTACTGAGATTTATAGTAATGGATAAATGGATATACAGTGAACATGTTTTCAGTAATGCAGTACTGAGACTGTTACAACACAAAATGTCCGGAGCAAAAGAGACCATCATGCAAGCATTGGTGGTTCAGTGGTAGAATTCTCGCCTGCCACGCGGGAGGCCCGGGTTCGATTCCCGGCCAATGCAGTAGATCTTTTTGAAGATCTTTTACACACTTAAAAACAAATGCTTTTGTTATTTGTGTTCAAGTGTGTGGTGTTGAGACTTACAAACAGTGGTCAATGTTCTGACCGCTCATTAATCCATAAATCACGTCACTGTATGGGACTTTCTATTGATATCCCATTACATTTACTGTTCTAACAACAAATCTTTGATCAAATTGCATGTTTAGTTACATATTGTGCTAATTTCTATTTCAGACCCTGCTTAGAAATAACTAGTGCTTCAACGTAAGAGATTCAGATCAGGAGCTCCCAACATAAGAAGTGCTGTAATACAACCTTAAGGTAAGATTTGAGTTAAAACGGTGTTATGTTGTCACTACAACACTGCAAAATTTGCTCTGCTTTTTTTTTTTTTTTTTACAACAAAATCTTTAAACAAGTTAAAATCAGACATTGAAGACAGTATCCCTCGTGTTGAAACAAAAGGGCTCTGTGAGACTCATGTCATCACTCCTCGTTAGTATAGTGGTAAGTATCCCCGCCTGTCACGCGGGAGACCGGGGTTCGATTCCCCGACGGGGAGATTACACTTTTTCTCCATGTGTATTCACAGGAGAACTCTCGTTTTTAGACTCCTCTTTGTATAAACCTACGATCACTGACAAATAACAAATTGTTTCATATTTAAATTAAAGATAAAATCTCACTAGTAGATTATTTTACTTAAGAAAAGAAAAAGATACTTGGGAAGAAACGCATTCTTCCCAATTATGCAAATCTGGCACTTCTGCTACCATTTTGCGGCTGAGTTGCTGTTGTTCCCAATTGTTTCCACTTTGTTATGATACCACTAACAGTTAACCGTGGAATATTTAGTAGTATGGAAATTCCACGAATGGACTTATATTGCACTTATATATATGAATTAAAATGTAAAAAAATCTGAAAACAAACTAAATAAATCTTTAAACTATGACTTTTTTAGATTTTAGATTGTAACTTCTTGATTCTGTAATTGTATTATAGTATATTTCACAAATAAAGAAATTGTTTGAAAAAAAATATTAATAAAATGTGCATTTGCTGAATCCTGACGGTAAATTAGAAAGTATTATAGCGTTTGCCTTTCTGTTACTAATAATATAAAAGAAGAACTTTTTTCGTATATAGTTTACTTTCTTTGTTTAACAGTTCTATCTAGTAATGTATTAGACAAAACTGTTAAACAGAGACCATAAACTAATGAAGACGGAGAATAGGAGCGCCATGTGCTCAGCAACGTCAAAATAAAAGTCAGACGCGCCGTCAAAATAAAAGTCCTGCTATTATGATGACATCAGATGGTGATCTCAGCGATTCGCTTGAAAAGTAGATCGTTGGCGTCTTTCAAGATCGATCACCATATAAAATCGTCAGATCGCCCACCCTTACTTGGACATCAGTGGTTTAATACAACACTACTGTGTTATTTTTGAGCACTGATTTTTGTGTTTGCTCTCCCAGGCCGGTTAGCTCAGTTGGTTAGAGCGTGGTGCTAATAACGCCAAGGTCGCGGGTTCGATCCCCGTACTGGCCAGTGTTTTTGTCTCTGTGACTGTTTCGTTTATTTTTTTTTTAGCTTTGAAATTCTCATTTACAATAAAACGAGGTAGAGTTGAACAGGTCATGTGTGATTTTACTGGCTAAAACAGGGTCCCCGCGGATCCTTAAAAAGTCTTAAATTAGATTTTTTTTTAATTTAAGGCCATAAAAAGTCTTAAAAAGTCAGATTTTTACTTACAAAAGGTCTTAAATTTTAGATGACACTTTGACTTAGACGTATCTAAATGCTTTCCAAATTAAAACTATCTAATTAGCGTGTATTATTATTTTTTTTCTATCTTTGTGGATTCGCTTGTTCACGTGACAATTCGCGGCAGCATATTAGCCTACATCTGTCTCCTGCACGCGAGAGGAGAGAGGGAGAAGAAAGTTGGTAAATGTCAGTTCAATTGTAAGTTCATTCTTTATGTGCTTAGGAGTGTGCGATAGGCATCATCTATGATGATATTGTAATCGTTGTTTTAACTACTGTATGTACGAGGCACTGCGAGCTGACATCGCATCTCTCGTGCTTTGCTTTCACTGCATGATGTCCCCAAATTAGTTTTTGTCTTATATTTATATCATATTATGTTATAGGCTATATTAGGGCTGGACGATATGGCCAAAATTTATATCACGATATATTTCTTTTTTCTGTTTTAGCTATTTTAGTATAATCAAATACTATAAATATACTATAGTTTTTAATATTTTGATATGAAATCAGTTTTTTAATTTTAGTTAATTTCACTTTTAGTTATTTTTGAGAAATAATTTGTATTTTTGAGATGTTGTCTTGGCAGTTAGCTGAAATAATTGTTTTAAATATTTTATTAGTAACAATTTACAATAAGGTTCATTAGAAAACATTAGTTAACTACCTTAGTTTACATGAACTAAGAATAAACAATACTTCTAAGGCATTTATTAATCTTAGTTAATATTAATTTCAACATTTACTAATGCATTATTAAAATCAAAGGTTGTATTTGTTAACATTAATGCACTGTGAACTAACATGAAACAAACTATGAACAGCTGTATTTTTATGAATAAATATGAATAAATACTGTAACAAATGTATTTCTCATTGTTAATTAATGTTAGTGTTAGTGTAATGTATGTTAAACTAATGAACCTTATTGTAAAGTGTTACCATTTTATTTTTATTTCTAGGAACAGAAATGTGTTTTTTTTTTATGGTTTTCGTTAAGAGAGTCACTAGGTGGCAGTGTTTATCAGTAAACCTGACATAAAACAATGCCAAAATGCTTAAGTAGAAATGTCAGAATTTTGCTCTGGTGATTTTCCACAGACTGGAACATCAAACAACACAAGCGAATCTCATTGATTCTGCAAAACAAAAAATCTTGCCCCGTGTGAGGCTCGAACTCACGACCTTCAGATTATGAGACTGACGCGCTGCCTACTGCGCCAACGAGGCCTGATGTACAAGTAAGCATTGTCTCCTTATGTTACACGATCTGCTGATTTTCCAACTTAATCAGGTAAGGCTGAGTTTTCATTTCAGCTACAGTTATACTTCATAGATTTATGTGCACATCTACTACAATCCCAAAAGCTAGTTTGTGCAAAAATATTTGAGAAACAATTTAAAACAATGAGATCCAAGCGCTTCCACTAGAGGGAGCCAAAGCGTACGCCCACTTTTCAAAGGTGGCCTTGAACAGGTCAGTGTTATTTTCCAACCTAAGGTTTGTGTCAAAAACCCCTTTTGATAAGAACACGGCATCTCCGTGTGCCACGTTATCACATGCTGTAAGCAAATACAGCGTTAGTGAGCTCGTGTCTTTCTCTCTGTTCGGCACAGCTAGCTGTGCACTACACCGTTTGAAACATCATGTCAGGGCTTAATGCCTCGCTGGGCTACTTCTTAACTATAGTAGGTGTGAGTGCGGTGGGAAGGGTGATGCTCGCACGATCGAGGCTGCGATGGACTTTCCTGACCGAGTTTATCGCCGCATTCGCGCTCGCCGCATGTCGACTTGAAGTGGACACCATTGCGGAGGTCGGTCAGTGGGCCGGGGCGCTTGGGCCTGACGTGGCCATCACTATGCTTTTCCTATCCATCACTATCCACGGCATCATCATGCAAGGAGTAAGCGGAAATCCATCAGTGACGTTAATGGGAATCCTCCAGAAAGACATCGGCGCAGTGGCAGGCGTCCTCAGCGTCGCGGCGCAGTTACTCGGCGCGCACTTCGCACTCGTAGTCGCCGGAAAGTACTGGGAAATGGAGCTGACTGACATGCACATGATCAAGAATCTGATGATGTCCGAGTGCACTACGTCACTGCGGGTCTCGGTGCTACAGGGAGTGCTAGCCGAAGCCCTCGGCGCCGTGACCTTTCACCTGGTTTACCTCGTCCTGAAGAGCCGCTCGCAGCTGCTGAGCGTTCCCATATTCTCTCTGCTGCTGACGTTCATCGCATACGCAGGTGGGTTTGCTGGCGGACAGTTGTGGTCTGAATGATTACATTTAAAATGCATATATCAAATATTTTGTCATTTGAAATTCGTCTATTAAATACAAATGCATATGTGACCCTGGACCACAAAACCAGTCTTATGGGTACATTTTTTTAAATTGAGATTTATACATCATCTGAAAGCTGAATAAATAAGCTTTCCATTGATGTGTGGTTTGTTATGGATGTATGGTTTGCCGAGATACAACTATTTGAAAATCTGGAATCTGAGGGTGCAAAAAAATCTAAATATTGAGAAAGTCGCCTTTAAAGTTGTCCATTTCTGTTGGCAATTGTGCTGCATTCACTCACAATTTATTTTTTTATATATTTACGGTAGGAAATTTACAAAATATCTTCATGGAATATGATCTTTACTTAATATCCTAATGATTTTTGGCATAAAAGAAAAATCGATAATTTTGACCCATAACAATGTTTTGTTGGCTATTGCCACAAATATACCCGTGCGACTTATGACTGGTTTTGTGGTCCAGGGTCACATATTTGTAGATTTAAAATGCATATATTAAATAAAGATTGTAGAATTTTTAAATGCACATTAAATTAAAAATTGTGGATTTAAAATGCATATATTACACAAGGATTGTACATTTAAAATGCACATATTAAATAAAGATTGTAGATTTAAAATGTATTAAATAAGGATTATGTATTTAAAATGCATATGTTACATAAATATTGTAGATTTAAATACATATTAAAATTGCCCATTGAATATGGACTAGATTTCAAATGCATATATTAAATGAAAGATTGAGATTGCAAATTCACATATTTTAGATTTCAAATGCATATATAAAATAATGACTGCAATTAAAATGCATATTTTACACAAGGATTGTAAATTTAAAATACATATATTAAATGGATTGCATTTTAAATTTAAATATTGAAGATTACAAATGCATATATTAATATATATACATTTAGATTTCAAATGCATATGTTAAATAAGGATTGCATTTGAAAATATTGAAGATTACAAATGCATATATTATATTAAAAATTGTAGAATTAAACATTTCAAATGCATAAATCAAATAATGACAGCAATTAAAATGCAAATATTAAATAAGGATTGTATCTTTCAAATGCATATATTAAATACAGATTTAGAGTGCATATATAAAATAGTAACTGCAATTTAACTGCATAGTTTACAAAAGTATGAAGATATTTAATAAGGATTGTAGATTTCAAATGCATTTATTTAGGGGGAGGCCAGCACAAAATAAATAGCATATTTTATGATACACACTAAAGTTTTGTGTTACTCTGGAGAACATCTCGAGGTACAATGGCAATGATTTGGTGAAGTGTTATTTTTAATGCACAAACTTCTCTCTCACACTAGGAAACAACTACACGTCTGGATATGTGAATCCGTCCCTCGCGTATGCGCTAACATTCACCTGTCCTGGACACTCTTTCTTAGCGTATTCTCTCGTTTACTGGCTCGGGCCTCTTATTGGTAAGTCCTTGTAAATTTCAGAAATAATACCAAGTATTCAAATAATGCATTCAAACTTTTTAGTCAATGTGATGAATTTTACTGTTTAAATACTTACACCATGTATTTTCCAGGCATGAGTCTTGCGCTCTTCCTGTATTTGGGAAACATCCCACTGCTGTTCAGCAGGAATCTACTTTACTCCAAGAAGGCACGTTTCCGGGTGCCCAAAGGAAAAACTTCTGAAGACTGACAGACATAGAAAAACAGCACTGATATGGTCTCTTTGTAAACCATACTTTACCGTCACAAAACATATTATGGTTAAACGTTAAATCTGTTCAACTGGTTTAAGTCCCAACAAACCCCTAAAGTTACGAAAAACACTGTTCATCACATCAGACGTCTACTGTAATTTATCCTGTTACACTGAGTAAAAATGTTTGTTCTACTGTTGTCAGATGTGAATTTTCTTCTAACACCTATGAGCCAAAGAACAGTCATGCCTGCTTAAGTAATATATTATTTAATAGATAGCAAAAATATTTTTATTGAGCAGGTTGCACTAGGGCTGTGCAATTAATTGAATTTCGATTTCGATTTTGGCTCCCAACCATCACCAAAATAGTACAATTGAATAAAAAAGATTATTTTGCCATGTTCTGTTTTGCAAGAATGCTCTTATTTTGTCTTGTGTTCTGCAGGCAGGAAAACGTATCACCTTTCGGCGAAATTCGCCGTTTTAAAACCAAAATGGGTCACCTACGTGATTTGTGCAGATCCGATGAGAAAATATTCGGGGGTGGGGGGATCGTGAGAATCTTTTCAATGAAAGTCTCAAATGAAGATCGCGGAATCCAGCTTACTTGTGTTTTCAGATCATCCGTGCTTCTTCAGAAGTGTAGAAAGCGGTTGCCAGATACTATTGAAAAGACCAGGTAGAAAACGTGCTCTTTTAACAGAAAAGCTCTGACTGGGATTTAAATTATTGAAATCTGGCAACCGTAAGCATGAACGCTCGTAAAAACAGTCTGTAATGTGTTGTCTTCTCCTTTATTCAACAAAAATAAGTGGTTTTGGTCAAGTTTTTATTTTTTTTAAACACATTTCAGTCTCTTCTTTTTTTGTCAACGATATTGCATGTGTTGAATCTGATGTAGTCACAGTTTTCGTTTAATGACGTGGGTGTCGTCTCTCATCGCCTTGTCTTGGTCAGGGGAAATAAAGGTCATCAACGTATATTTTTTCGTTAACGGAATTAACACTGGTGACAATGAAATATTGTATATATTTTTTTTTTTTGACAAAATGTTGCTTTTGAGGCTTTCAGTGAGACCCACTGAAAGCCTCAAAAGCAACATTTTGTCAAAAAAATTAAAAATACAACATGAGACCCATGGGTTAATCGGGGGGGTCGAGCCCCCCGGACCAGAGATTCTGGTGTGTTTTGTGTAAATACTTGCCTCCACACATTAAAATGGCCCCCATATTTTATATGTTTTATGTGTTATATTTTCTATTTATTCTAAATTGTGCAGCACTTTGGTAACCTTGTTTTTAAAAATGTGCTACATATATATATAAAGTTGATTGGATTGGATTTTTTGCTGCCGTATCCTTCTTTTTTACCGCTGACCAGTTTTCATGCCTGGTTCTGAATGACACGCGCACATCCGCCCCTCCCGAAGCCATAAACTCTCTCAGCTTGAATGTTTAAACTAACAAGACTTTAAAAGAAGTAAAAATGATGAACTTTAGTTACGATGCAATGCTGGCCCGATTGTGCAAGTGACAATTCCGTCATGTCCCGACTCCTAAACGCGAGAGTGTAGTGTCGACGCTTGCCTTGTCCAACCCATTTTGAGAGACAGAGAGAGAGAGAACACTCACTTGCTTCTTGGAGAAAGTTTTAAAATGATTGATTTGATTTTATAATCTGTGTGGATTAATTTAGGCTACTTACACAATCTACTTGCTGAAGTGAATCAATGTTTGCAGGGGAATTTCCCGCATTGTAAGTGGTAGACCTGCGGGAATTATTAAAATACTTATTGAAGTATTATCTGTCATATTATTTATTTTAATAGTAAAAAAAGTACAATATATGTTAAAATTTAGATTTTTTAAAAGAATTGTTGAAAGGTGTCTTTTTAATAAATGCAACATGTTCCCAAAGACGTGAAATAATCGTGATTTCAATTCTGACCAAAATTATCGTGATTATGATTTTTTCCCATAATCGAGCAGCCCTAGGTGGCACTACACTTTAGGACCTGTTTGCTAATGAAAAAGAGGGAGACTAAGGGAAAGACTAAGGGAAAAAGATAATTGCAAATAAAAGTACAAGGTTGTGTATAAATGGCACTTTCACAAAACATTGCAACTATGCCACATTGTAATAATAGCTACAATAAAAAAAAATGTTAGTCTTCCAAAACTGCTGATCTTCTTCATTCCAGCGTGTTTAGAGAATATAGAATAAACCACATCTCATCAATTTGAAAATGCATTTGCAAAACACAATTAAGTGCTGATAAATAAAAAATAATTAACGTTTTAACATGACATTTGCCGAAAAAGCTTGTCTACACTTCAAACAACCTTTACCACTGTTTTGCAAACTCTTGATTTATATAGTTTAGATTCCTAAAATAATTGCAACAAAAAAAAAGTTTTTGTACAGTTTTACAGATTATTGTCTAACTTAAAGGTATAGCGGAGGATGTTTTACTTCCTGGTGGGTAGTCTAAACTATTGGTCCTCCTAATTGTCAATCATTCTGGTGAATCAATCAAACTTTTCAAAAAGTGGAGAGGGCGGGTCTTATCTAAAATTTGGAAAGATCCTCCGCTATACCTTTAAGTAATTTTGAACCAAATATATATCTATATATTTTTTTTTTCTTAAGTTATGCTTGTGAATGAATTATCTATTGGTAGTTTTATCTTAAAGCCCAAAGTATATTTTGTTTATTATGCGTACGCTAAGGACAAACGCTATCAAATGGAATATACTTTGAGAAGCCGTGCGTTCGACCATACGCATATGCTAGGGTACGCATAAAAACAAAGTATACTTTGAGCTTCATTCTTTCTATTAACATAATTTTTGTTATTTTAGTTATAGTTTCAGTTAACTACGAAAACATGCTTAAACATAAATTTGCTGATAATTTCCTCACCCTGATGTCATCCAAGATATCCATGTCTTTCTTTCTTCAGTCGAAAAGAAATTAAGGTTTTTGAGGAAAACATTCCAGGATTTTTCTACACAGAATGGACTTCAATGGCAACCAACTATTCCAATGTTCAAAGAAGGTTCAAATGTCCATCTCAATGCATCTTCAAAGTCTCGACATGATCCCAGTCGAGAAATAAGGGTCTTATCTCGCGAAACGATCGGCCATTTAAAAAAAAAAAATATATATATATATATATATATACTTTTTAACCACAAATGCTCGTCTTGTCACATCTCTGAGATGCGCCACGCATTACGTCATCACGTTGGAAAGGTCACAAAAAAAATAAAAATAATAATAAATTAAAACAAAGATGTCGGACGATTTTGAAGTTGGAGGAGAAAATGAGATGACATTTTTCACCCTTCCCTTCCTTTTTGAACCGGAGTACACAGACAAATAACTTAGATAGATGACGTGACGCGTGACCTTTCTAACGTGATGACGAAATGCGTGGCACATCTCAGAGATAGATGGTACATGACGAGCATTTGTGATTAAAAAGCATTTGTCTTTTTTTTTTTCTTTTTTTTTTATGACCGATCGTTTCACGAGATAAAACCCTTATTTCTCGACTGGGATCATGTCGAGACTTTGAAGCTGCACTGAGACGGACATTTGAACCTTCTTTGAACATTGGAATAGTTGGTTGTCATTGAAGTCCATTCTGTGTAGAAAAATCCTGGAAAGAAAGAAAGACATGGATATCTTGGATGACATTGGGGTGAGTAAATTATCAGCAACATTTTTTTTGAAAGTGAACTAATCCTTTAAGTGATGAAGTGTAAAGTGGCATCAGAAATAATTTTTTTCCCATCCAGCTTAGTGAGTACTAGTAAATAATTTGTATTGTTCGTAGACTATTTTTAATCAATAAATATGCAGTTTGAAACAGTTTAAAATTTCAATATAATTATTTAAAGGTTCAGTACGGGATTTGAGTCGCTCAGACCTGCCAACCTGTACGCATTTCGCGTTGCGGATACGCATTTTGACCTCAAAATACGCTGGGGCGATTTGTCACTCTAAACTACGCAAAAACCTGGTGTACGCAAATCAAGCAACAGCAAAAGAAGAAGAGTTCGACCAATCATAGCGCTGGGTTCATTCCCCAAATCGCAAGCGGGGATGATTGACAGATGCGTAAGGCCTATCATTAAAAAGAGACTGAAAATCGACACCAATAAAGAATCCCGCTCGATCCCCCTTCCACTCCCGTGGCCGCCGTCTGACTGATCTAGGAGGACAGTACAGTACTTCTGACTCCTGGGGTGGATGTGGAAAGTTGAAATATTGTATTGAGTTATCTTAATCCTCTGGATTCGATGATCACATGAATTGCATGGATTATCTTGAAATACTCCGTCATTCGTGGTCACTCAGATAAGAGGAAGACATCATTCAGCCATGCAAATTATAAAATGCTCAAGTAATGCTGAACAATAAATCGAAATAAATTTGAAATCGCTATGGCTTAGTGATTAGGAAAGTGCTGTGATTTGTGGATTACTGATAAGCGGTAAGTCAGGAGAAAAAGGCATTTATTCATTCATTCTCAGTGTTGAGAAACGTAGCCTGCATGTGTTACGTTATTGTGTTAACTAAAGTACCTAATTATGTTACATATTTTTTTGTATGAAAACTAGCGCATTAGTTACTTACGGATTAAAAAGTACCGTTGTATCAGTGCATCGCGAGTTCTCTCTCACAAACACGGAGAGAGCACACACAGAGAGAGAAGATAATTGTAAAATAAGTAGAATAAGTGATTCGTTTGGCTATTATTGGATTCCCGTCTATTCATCGTCAACCGTTTTCTATAAATATGTTTGTATTGGTTAACATTTATTCAGCTTTTTTCTGTGGGATTTAGTATCATATTTGGATATTGAAATAATAAATTAAGTAGCCTATCTTAAATGTACACACAATGTTCCTATGTTGTTGTTTTTTTTACTGTTTTCTAAGGGTTTCTTAATTTTAGACTAGTTGACCAGCACACATTATATGCAATGCAATATAATGCATGTACTCCCCATATCACTAAAAAATATCACTAACACTGGTGAACAAGTATGAGGAACAGTAAAGGCATTCCCAAACTAGTTTTTGTTAAAAGTTAGTCCTTTTTAATGAGCCACCACAGTCAATGAAACATAGAAAATATCAAAATAAGAGAAAAAATAAATGGGTATTTTGGAAACTACAGTTACTATGGTAAATACACAATACTAACATGAACTGTTGATAATACATGGTGGTAATATACATTTATCCCCCATCCCACTGATGCTACTCAAAAAAGAATTTCAAGGTCGGCAGGTCTGGTCGCTATTGAAAGTGGATCGGGCCGAGCACCAAAACACACTCGTAGCCAATCAGCTGTAAGGGGCGTGTCCACTCATGAGGGGGGAGGTGCCTGTGTCGCATAGCATGTTTGTGAAATTGGGGGCGGAGCTAACAAGAAACGGGTGTGATCCTTTTGGGTAGGGGCGTGTTTGTTTGATGATTTCAAATATCAACAGCGTTTTTCAGAAATCGCTAACTGCACCTTTAATGCAATGTAATTATTTATTATAAATTATGCCAGTATAAATTGGTAAAGTAGGGTTGTAAATAAAGACACATAACAACAGTTTTCTGTGGTATTACTTTGACTGAATATAAACGTACATGTTAAAATGCTGATAATGCGGTTCTACAATTATTATTACTACATACTTGGTTCTACTGAAGCTGTGATCCGATTGGTCATCTCTGCTCTGGTGGGTGTGGCTACTGTCACTGCAGTGGTTTATGACATCAGATCTGAAGGAGTTAAATAAGACAGGAACGCACCGACACCAGGAGGTTTCTAATTGAGCCTGCAGATCATAAGATCAGTGATTTGGTATTATTATTATTACTACATACTTTCTTGGTTCTGGGTTAGTGTGAACAGCAGTAGCACACAGTTAAACTGGGACATAGTGTCACACTATTCATAAGTATCAGTTTTTACCATCAGAGAGACGTTAGAGTTCCAATGTGTAAAAAGCTAATACTTTGCATCAGAATCAGTTTGTAGATTTGTATCATTGTGGCTGCTGATATTTTTTATATTATTTCTAGAAAAACTTGGAAATATGAGGAAGTCTAATTTTGGCTTTGGAGTCAAAAAGGTTGAGAACCACTGACTCAGCTACAAGAACTTTAACTAAAAGAATATATATGCATTGGAGCTCATTAGATAAAATGTTTAATAGACTAAGATGGATGTATTTACTTTCCCTAACCAAATAAGATCTTATTATTTGAAACATGTCCATGGGAAAGATCCTTTCAAAGGAATTTTTTTTAGGAATGAACAATGCGAATGAATCTTTCCTGCCCCCTTGCGGTTTATTTCAGTCTGATTTCTCAGTCTTTTGGCCTGAACCTTCACTTTGCTCTATTGAATTTGTTTATTTTTACTCATTTCGTTTTTTCCCAGGTTAAGCATTAATACTAGGTGTAACAAGTGTGCAAAAAGTAAAGCAAAGTTACTTTAACAGTTTAATAATGTGAAGCTTTATAGGTGGCACTGCTGAAATTGTTTAAATATACATAAAGTTATTTTTCCTCCAGGAGTCGCTCGACATAATGAATGTAATAAAACATGGAGAGACTCTTTGAGAGACTCAGAGTGAGAAAACTTTATTGATAAAGGCAAGCAAATACATATGACAAATAGACAGCTGTAGAAATAAAGTATAAACAACAAAGTCTTTTAATTTTGACTTTTAAAGAAATCTGATACTGAAGGAGAAAGAGCAAGCAAATAATAATCAGTATTTGTTATGACAAAAACACTTGAAGCACCGTTAAAGTTCAGCATTCTGCTTTAGATTTAAACACTTCCTGAAAAAGATGAACATATAAAAGGCATAAATTAATAATTCTCACAAATATTAATACACGAAAAATCTGTTTGTGAGAAATGACATCATGTACCTGATGTGTGAATATGTGCTTGATCTCGTTCAGCTCTTCTGGATCTGATCTCATAAACCAGAATGATGACAGTAGCCACGCCCACCAGAGCAGAGAGGACCAATCGGATCACAGCTTCAGTAGGACCACAACAGTGGACAGAGTCTGAGGAATAAACACATCAAACTGAGATCAGATCAGTCAATAAACACTAATATCAGCGCTGTCGTACCTGCACATGTGTGACAGAGTGTGTTGATGTCCAGATGTGTGGTCTGGAGGCTGATGGGATTGTTCAGCACACAGCTGTAGGGGTTTTTATCCTGATATTCCACCTCCAGAGGTAGAGAGAGACTGATGCTGAGATCAGACGCACTGATGCTGGACAATACACTGATTCCTTTGTACCAGGAGAGAGTCACATGACTCACATTCACCACTGATGAACACACCAATGAACATGATGATGAAGAACAGTGTGGAGAGTTGATGACAGGAACAGGCAGACGAGCTGGAAACATCAGAGAATAAAGATAAATGAGGATGAATGAAGATATTCAAGCAGAGGAAGAAACATCGAGAGGAAACTGAGATGATCAAAAGTAGAGCATTTAAAACAATTGAATAGAAAGTTAAATATAAACCTGCTGTTAATGTAAAAAAGAAAAAAGTAAAGGAATTAGTCTAATTAAGTCACGATAAGATACTTCTTTAGATCTAGCTGTAAAAAATAAAACATGTGAAACTGATATTTAACCCACCGTAGACAGTGAGACCAATAAAGTAAAAAGATGGTCCACTGAAAGTCAAAAATAAAATTGAAGGCAATCTGTCGATCAGTAGTTGATAACGTCCAGCATGTTTCATTCTGGTGTTTGTGATGGTCAGAGATCCAGTTTGTTTGTCCAGCTTCAGTCTGTCTCTGAATCTCCCATCAGGAACATCATCATATACAGCGATGCTGTCAGACCGTTTATTGATTTCAGCTATTACAGTGTTTTTAAACTTCCACTGAATCAGATCATAATCATTAATTTCAGTAAGATCAGGGTTTAGAGAGACTGAATCTCCCTCCGTCACTGACACTAAATCATCAAACACACAGAACAAACAGAAACAGTTTGTCACAATAAACAAATTATAATAACAATATCGTAAAACAGCAAAAAGAAACAAAATGGTGTGTGAATTAATTTCAATTTTGACATTAAAAAACAGGTGTACATGTTTTTGAACTCACCAATGACAGTGAGAGAGAAATAAACCATAATATATTTGATTTGTAGTTCATATTCTCCAGCATGTTTAATTGTGGTGTTGGTGATGGTCAGAGATCCAGTTTGTTTGTCCAGCTTCAGTCTGTCTCTGAATCTCCCATCAAGAACACCATCATATACAGTGAATCTGTCGGCCTTTACATTGATTTCAGCTATTACAGTGTTTTTAGTCAGAAACCTCCACTTAATCACGTCATCATCCTTCATTTCAGTAAGATCAGGGTTTAGAGAGACTGAATCTCCCTCCTTCACTGATATTTCAGCTGTATCATCAAACACACACACACGAAGAACAAACAGAATCGGGGTTCAACACAGATTAAGACAGTAATTTACAAAAGTAAATGGTTTGAAATTTAAATTTGAAATGAATATCATCATTAAACAACAGAAGCAAAATTTACTTTGAATTAATAATTGAATATTTGCGTTGATTAAAATATAAAACAGGTGCAACTGATATTAAACTCACCAAAGACAGTGAGACTGAATATCTTTCTCACACTGTTGATCTGAAGTTCATAACGTCCAGCATGTTTAATTGTGATGTTTGTGATGGTCAGAGATCCAGTTTGTTTGTCCAGCTTCAGTCTGTCTCTGAATCTCCCATCAAGAACATCATCATATACAGCGATGCTGTCGGCCTTTACATTGATTTCAGCTATTACAGTGTTTTCATCTCCAAACCTCCACTGAATCACGTCACCATCCTTAATTTCAGTAAGACGAGAGCTAAAGGTGACTGAATCTCCCTCCCACAAAGAGGGTTCTTCATCACCAAACACTCCTGAAGAACAGAGTTTTTCACAGATTAAAGCTTTAAACAAAACACATGCAAACTTTTTACTTTATGATGTTTTATTAACAAAGTTCGGGAGGAGCAGGTTCAGATAATTAACCAAATTATGCACAGCTGGAGATTAATCAGTAATCAACTCAATGACAGAGTATAAATTCACAGCAGACCTATCTGTTCATTGAAAGTTTGTCAGCATCCCTCCTCCACCCCATTTCCTCACTTCCAGTTCCATCTACACTTACCAACTGGGGGGAGTACTCTGGGTTCGGGCCTAACTCCGAGCTCGGAGCCCTCCCCCCGGACAGCACGCCAAATACGCATAAACTTACTGTACTAATTATATGTAGATGTGAACTCGTGAATATATGTTGTTCGAAAGGTTTTTTTTTAAAAACTGTTCCATTAAAAAAATATTTTCTGATATTATTTAATTATTTCATTTATAAAGTAGTAGCAGTTGTGTTTACAGGGGTAACCCTGGAAACAGCAATATTACTCAATTTACATACGTCTCCTTCACTCGTGGCATCTTGCTCCTCATCCATTTTGGTGTTGTTTACAAAGTCAAGTCAAGTATATTTGTATAGCGCTTTTCACAATACAGATTGTATCAAAGCAGCTTCACAGTATTAAATTAAAATAATACAACAAAGTTTGTTTCAAGAGGAATTTATTGATTGATAAAATTAAATTAAATATCCCCAAAATATCCCCAACTGAGCAAGCCAAAGGCAACAGTGGCAAGGAACCGAAAAACTCCATCAAGTGACCTAATGGTGTCCTAAAACTCCATCAGGTGACCTAATGGAGAAAAAAAACCTTGGGAGAACCCAGGCTCAGTCAGGGGGGCAAAAGTGCGCCAGCCTCTTTTATGTAGCATACAGACACTGAGTGACATTTCCATCAATCGGTTCAGTTTATCAACAGAGCGTGCACGGTCGTGTGTGTGTGTGTGTGTGTGTGTGTGTGTGTGTGTGTGTGCAGTAGTAGTGTGTGTGATATACAATGGTTACATGCTGTAAAAACTAATCGTGGTATTGATATATTAAAACTGCCGACTCTATAGAACAATTGCAAGGAAAACGTCTCGGTTACGTCGTATGTAACCCTCGTTCCCTGAGTAGGGAACGGAGACGTTACGTCGTGATGACGAATGGGGTTTCGCTTAGAAAGCCTCTCATCTTCAGGAAATAAAATGAGCCAATGGCAAAGAAATGCCATGGGTCTGCGGAATTTGCATTGCGTAACTCCGCCTTACCTCGTGGGTATATAAGGAAGTACACTGGCAACATGAAGATATGTTTCTTCGCTAAGGGGCCGAGACTGAACTCCGGTGTTCCAGCGGTACAGAGGAAGTGGCAGGGAGACGTAACGTCTCTGTTCCCTACTCAGGGAATGAGGGTTACATACGTAACTGAGACGTTCCCTTTCGTGGTCACTATGAGTTACGTCGTGACGACGAATGGGGTTCCCAGTCTAATCACGCCACCTCGGCTGTCTTCCAGTGCCCTACGTAAGTCTGAGATCCCTGTCGTGAGACTAGCATGGAGGCATAACTCTGGCATTGACATCAACAGCGCTGGAGGAAACTCAGGGCTTATTAGGCTCACCTGAGGAGAATATTGCACGTATCCCATCCGTGGAGAGGAATGGCGAGCAAGCGAAGACACCTGAGCAGAATCTAGTACCGGCTGGTTGAAGCGAATACATGGGTAGAAACTGGCACCACTTGGAGATTGTAGAATCTCGCGAATGTGTTGGGTGTCGCCCAGCCTGCAGCTCTGCAGATGTCTGTTATCGAGGTGCCATGCGCTAGAGGGGCATGTCACACTAAGGGGGCATGGTCGATCTTGCTGCTGGTATGCCAAAGCTATGGCGTCCACTATCCAGTGAGACAACCTTTGCTTGGAGAGAGCCTTTCCCTTCAGCTTCCCACCATAACAGACAAAGAGCTGGTCTGAGGTCCTGAAACACTGCGTTCTGTCTACATAAGCACAGAGGGCACATACTGGACAGAGCAGTGCCAAGCCTGGATCTGCTTCCTCCAAGGGCAGCGCTTGCAGGTTCACCACCTGGTCTCTAAAGGGGGTGGCGGGCATTTCCTGGGGTCTTCTCGGCGAGAAGAGCACCAGGTGATGAAGATGTTCCACTTCAACGCGTAGGCATGTCTCATGGACAATGCTCTAGCGGAAGTGATGGTAGCCACCACCGCTGGTGGCAGGGGACTCAAACCTGCCTCGTCCCATCCAGGAACCACACGTGAAGGTTCCAAAGATCGGGACGAGGGTGCCATAGGGTGCCCTGTCCCTGAGAGAGGAGGCCCTTCCTCAGAGTTATTGGTCAGGGAGGGGCTGTCCCTGCTCCTCGTCCTCCCTGATCTTGCACAGGGTCTGTGCAAGAAGGCTCACTGGGGGAAACAAACAACTTGCGAAGGCCCAGCGGCCAGCTGTGCGTCCGTGCCGAGCATGCCCTCTGTCAGGGAGTAAAACAGGTCGCAATGGGATGAGTCGTGGGAGGCAAACAGGTCTACCTGTGCATCCCCAAACTGATCCCAAATCAGACCGTCTGGGAATGGAGTCTCCATACTCCAGGGAGAGGCTGAAGCCGTGAGCTTGTCGGCTGCACAGTTCAGGTCTTCCGGGATATAAATGGCTCGAAGCGACCTCAGATGCTTCTGACTCCATAAGAGGAGGTAGCGGGCGTGTTGCGACATACGGCGGGAGAGCAGACCACCTTGTCGGTTGATGTACGCTACTGTTGCGGTCTTGTCTGATCGGACTAGTACGTGCTGTTCCTTGAACAACGCATGCAAGCGGTGCAGGGCGAGACATACTGACAGCAACTCGAGGCAATTGACATGCCAAAGGCGCTGGGGTCCTGTCCAGGAGCCCGCGGCAGCATGTCCATTGCACATGGCGCCCCAGCTCGTGGTGGAGGCATCTGTCAATACAACAACATGCCTGGAAACTCGTTCTAAGGGCACTCCGGCCCGTAGAAAGCTGAGGTTCGTCCACGGGTTGAAGGTCTGACGGCAGGCCGGAGTCACTGGTATTTGAAGCGTGCCATGTTGCCTTGCCCACCTCTGGACTCGATCGCGAAGCCAGGACTGAAGTGGTCTCATATGAAGCAATCCAAGCGGCGTTGCTGCGGATGCCATATGCCCCAGGAGCCTCTGAAATAGTTTCAGTGGAACCGCACTCTTGCCCTTGAATTGTCTCAAGCAAGACAGCAGTGACTGTGTGCGGTCGCTCGTAATTCGATTTCCATACCGAGAAAAGTGATCCTCTGCACAGGGCAAAGTTTGCTCTTTTCCCAGTTGACCTGAAGGCCCAGACGGGCTAGTTGCTGGAGCACTAGGTCCCTGTGTTCGCAAACCTGGTCTTGAGAGTGAGCTAGGATCAGCCAGTCGTCGAGATAATTCAGGATGCGAACCCCGAGTTCCCGTAGGGGAACAAGGGCTGCCTCGAATGGGAGAACCACGTACTGGTATGCCTGCCCCTTGAAAGCAAACCGTAGGAACGGTTTATGTCGAAGAAGAATGGAGACATGGAAGTAGTCAGGTCGATCGCTGCAAACCAATCCTGTGGCCGCACACATTCGAAAATGCGTTTGGCCGTGAGCATCTTGAACGGAAGCCTGTGGAGGGATCGGTTCAAGACGCGAAGGTCCAGGATTGGCTGTAACCCACCGGATTTTTATGGTACAGTGAAGTAGTGGCTGTAGAACCTGGACTTTATTTCGGCTGGAGGGACAATCTCGACCGCACCTTTCGCCAGTAAGGTAGCGAACTCCGTACGCATGACAGGGGCATTGCCAACCAACCATAGTGTAACGGACTCCCCGGAAGCGGGGAGGAGATCGTGCAAACTGAATCGCATAGCCGAGCTTGATGTTCTCTCAACCCAGCAGGACAGGTTGGAAGCTCTAGCCAGGCTCCCAAGAACTGAACCAGCGGGTTCATAGGAACCACAGACCTACCCTCGGTGGGGCAGCGAAGTGGAATGACTGGCCCGGACGTGGCGGCGTAGCGACCCAGTGTGGGGGCACAGTCATTGCTGCGTCCTGACAGAGGAGGCCAGGGAAGGACCAGCGTTCCACGGGGGCCTGCTCTGACATGGGTCTGGTGTGATAGAAATATTTTATGTAATGGGTATTTTCAACATTAAATGTACAGAGAAACGCAGACTAAAGATGCTCAGGTCAAAGGCCATACTTAACCAAAAAGTGCTTAACACATTAGAACTAACAGTCATATGATTAGCTCAGATCATTATAAATCAATCACCAGAACAAATCACAGTGAAGAAGACTTGAGTGACATTGATTTAATGATGATATGATGTGATATGATGATATAAATGTACATGTATCATTCTATTAAGGAGACTCACTTGGTTGTTGTGACCAGTGATCTCCCGGCCATGAATAAAAATTCATTTCTACAAAGAGCAACTTGGAAGTCATGTCAGGTATATGCTGCGCAGCTGAGAAACAGATTCTACGCTCAAAAGAAAACAGCAGAACATCAAAGTGTGATTGAGGTAGTAATAGAAGTAGGCCTACTAAAGATTCTACGCTCAAAAGAAAACAAAAGAACATCAAAGTGTGATTAAGGTAGTAATAGAAGTACTAAATATTCTACGCTAAAAGAAAACAAAAGAACATCAAGTCCTTTCACTTGACCATGTGAAAGGATCAGGACGAGTTTTACTGCCTCCCATAGAGCGACACACTTCTTTGTTTGAGAAACTTTCATGGTAGAATTCATCTAAACGTCCACTTTCTGGGTTGAAGTTGACTGACGCTGACATCAGGTTGAGCTCATAGAAGTGATCAAACTCCCTCAGAATCTCATCTCAGCATTTCTCTTCAATGTTTCCACAAGGAGCTTCAGAGTTTTTGGGTGTTTACCTCTTTGCTCTTGTGGGACACCCTTGGATCCAGAACAGACAAGCTTCTCACAAGAACATATTTGAACAGCTTGTAGTTCTCCCTGATCTTCAGCCTCATCCTCTCAGCATCCGAGTTCTTCTTCATGTGCTCCTCCAGGACTATCAGTGATAAATCCCACTCTCAGTTTGGGAACATCCATGTGGTTGACTGGGTCAGCACACTCAACTTGCAGGAGCTTAACAGTGGTAGTTTCATTCTTCATGACACTGGGATAAACTTATCTATTAGACTCCTCAGCAAATTGGTGAGATCCCCATTCATAAACAGCATTATGGGATTGTCGGCCTGGTTTAATTTATATAATGGTGTGATTTCTCAAGCCACCATTAGAAAGAAGTTCAGCTTTGCTGGGAAGAACTCATTTTGAACAATCATCTGAGCAGTCTTGAAAGACTTGTAGATGTTTCTGAGGTTTTTGTGCTATGTTACTGTTACTCAAATTATAATAATAATAATTAATAATAATTCATTACATTTATATAGCGCTTTTCTCAGCACTCAAAGCGCTTTACATAGAAGGGGGATCTCCTCAACAAATTGTTGTGCTATGTTACTGTCAGGAAACATGGTTTGGAAAATGTCTCCTGCATTCTCACATGATTTGTAGGAATAGTGGCTGGTTACAACTTTTGTTGGCCAGCATATTTCTGCATTAATTCTTGGATTAGGGAGGAGCTATAATGGAGGAATAGGATTTAAGGAAGAGTGTCTGGCTTGATCCCAGCAGGGGTGTCTATTAGAACATTATATATTCTTTACATTATTGATGTTACGTTCTTTCAGTGAAGCGCGTATCGAGGCTTGTATCGCTTTAGACCAATGACGTTATTGATGACGTCCGAAGCCTTGCTTCGGCCTGACTGGTTCAGGAAGTGGTTTGAATCTTACTGCAACATTGACAGATATTTAAACCCATGGTTTAAACCCAGCCACTTTTCAGTTTTAAATAATAATATTGCCCCTCCTGCCTATTATGAGCAAAGAATTGATTGACACACATTTGATGCCCCATTCATTTCATGTCAAATACGTTTATTAAACAGTTATGTTATACAACCATTATATACCACCAGAAAATACACATTATATTCATATAAATAGATTTGTCTATGTGGAAATTTTTTTTTTTTTTTTTACCGTTATTTCTAAGCCTTTACTGGTGCAGAATACAGTGTTTTACAGATCACATCAGGTCATCTGTAATGTATATGCTAGATTTACACTCTTTGACCACCAGGCGGTATTGTGAGCAAATGAAGCCTCGAGAAATTAATCACTTGGCTGATGGATCTCACCATCACTACTTTACATAGTCTATGATAAACACTTCAATAAATATAAATCTTATTAAAAGTACACAAGAAAAATAAAACAAAACACAAATAAAGGAAAATAAACTTACATTTCTCATGAACACACACGTTACAAGCATCAGGCAGCTCCGCAGTCTCAGTCTATTGTGCAACAATGCAGACATTTATAAATCAAGACCAATTAGCACACAGCTGCAGTGATTGGTTAATTAGAGGGCGTGATTCACAAGCATTTTTTTAAACCTAAAAAAAAAAAAAAAAAAACATTAAAAATCAAATATTTTCAAGAATTTCCCAGTAGCACCGTATGAACCCTGTCTATCATTAGTTAATTAATTCAGACCTGTTTCTGTCCCTCTGACTGCTATGGAGTTGCTGGTTGACTGGTGTGGATTAGATAAACCTGGGGATGGTAGAGGAGCAGTTTCTGTCGCTGCTTGATGCATTCCTTGTCTGCTGAAAAAATCCCCCAATGCAGGACCTGAATTAACAAGTCTTCTCATCAGATCTCGATGATTCTTCCCTGAATAATTACTCCAAAAAAAGGAGGAAAGTGTTATAAAAAAAAATTGTTATTGTGTAGTCCTTAAAAATGCAATGCAGTCAATAATATAAAGAACAGCATCTGGGGTTCAGACTGTTGAGACTGATGAATTAGAGGTTTTTGAACAGGACAATGTTGCCTCTGGATTCCCCTATTTTTCTTCTTTCTTTTTTAACTCTTGCCTGTACCAACTACATATGAGAAGGTTTATTTATTTAATATGACTTAATAATATATATATATATATTAAATAGTATATTAAACAATTTATTATTTAATTATTCAATATATTATTTATTCTTTCATTACATCCGAGCTGCATCAAGCATCCTATCTGTAAATTAGGTGTAATTCTGCGGCTGTCCAGCTGGTGTCCTTCACGAGTCTTACTTACTACTTATGATGCACATGGATATGATAATATCATTATCAAATCATACTTCACTACGCTTAGGTTTTTACATCTATTACTAATATCTATAAGAGTTAAAGGTTTAGATTTTAATATGGAAAGGAACAAATCATGGACTCCAGTAACAGACAGCGGCCGGAAGAAACAGGCACAAACTCTCTGTGTACGAGTGCAGAACATATTAACCAATAAAGCTATCCTGTACGGTGGAACTCACAAAGACAGAACAACAACTGCAAATTTCATGTGTGTTTCCTAGTGTTCGTGCGTGGAGTTATATCTGTTAATGAGCGGCTGAATAACTTCTATTTCTCTTTTGACACCAGGTTCAGTTTATCAACACTCAATGACATTTACTCTCTTCATTGACTGGCAAAATAAATACATTTTACATCCCTCCCAAGAATGTACTATTATTTGCAAGCTAGCTTAAAACTCAAAGTGTAGTGAAAATTCCAAAAGGCTTACCTTTTACGTGGCTCGAAAGCGTAGACTTTGCAGGAGACTACTCGAAGATTCGGTCCTCGTTTCAACCTTAATTTGTATTGTTTTCAAGCCAACGTTCATTGAAGCGACAACCTCCCGGCCTGTTGTGTTTCATCCGTAGCTGCGCGCAGAATCAGAACGGCGAGAGAGGCTCGAGCAGAATGGGTTTCTTTTATGTGAATGGCAAAATAAATTTGGCCTTTTGCTACTTATTTGATCTAATAAGCGATCTATTGTCACATAGTGAATTTTTATTAAAGCAAGCAATTACAATTTCTAGCAGTTTTAGATTAATGTTAGATTTAAGACTGTTCGTTGAGTTATTTCCTCAACGTGGAAACAACTCAACGTTTCCTCATGATTCTCCTGTGTATTGTGTGTATTATTAGATTAAAAACTGTTCTTTGAGTTATTTCCTGAGTCTTGCACTTCACTAGAGCCACCGTTGCTGACACTAACAGTGAATGTTAATCTTCTCTAATTTAACCAGTAATCTATCACATGGTACCAGAACAGAAACAAGTGAAGCCATAAAAACACATTTAAAACTCACCAACCAGACGCCACAAACAGAGCAAAAATAATTTGAGAAACATTTTCATCGGTTCACTGAAAGGTCCACGATAGTGACTCTTAAAATGTCTGAAAACCCTCCGATTGACTTGAAACATGACAGAACTGTGATATTTATCTGTTAGTGTGTGAATCCTCCCCCATCCTCAGTTAGTTTCCGCTCACACATCCGTCTCCTTTAACATCAAGAAAATCAACAAGCTTTTGCTGATCTTACATTTTCAAATGAATTCTTGCCCTGAATGAAAACTAATAGCAGAAGAGTGAAATATTGGATTAGATATCTGTATCTACTGGTGTGTTATTTAGTGCTGTGAGCTGTCAATCATATTTGACCTCTGACTCTTATTTGACTGTTGATGGATTCATCAACACTGATTATTGGTATCAGTGATAATCAGTGATACACTGATTATTTCAGTGTAAAGATGTTTTGTGTGCGAAGGAAAATTGTGAGCTTCTTATTAGCAGGAGAGAAAATGAAGAAACGCTTCAGCCACAAACTACTGACACACACAGAGACGACAAACATCCAGCAGAAGCTGTTTATCCACCGACAGATCAAAGCAGACACACAGATGAGGGAACAGATAAATTAAAAGAGAAAAACATCACATGGTTTATATGACTCAAAAGCCAGTAAATCACATGTATAATGTTTGCCTGTGTTGTTACAACAAAATTCATGAGTGAACATTAATGCAAACTTACAGTAACCTGTAAATGTAATCGTTCATTTAGAGAAATATTATTTGGTTACCAGACAGTTTTGGTCTTGGCAGAATTTGATGAGAAATGAGTTCATAATCAGATGCTTTTGTTTTGAATGCAGACTTTGGTGAAGGGAGTGGATTCTGGAATCAACTGTTGCTTCAATGTATATCTGTCAGGGTTTGGGTTTATGAAAGTAGCGAGGACTCAAATGTAGGGTTGGGTACCAAAACCGTCCACCGATATGGAACCGGTACCTAAGTAACCGGTATCTAATCGGACCGAATCAAAGCGAATCACTTACAGGGGAAACTCGAAAAATTTGAATATTGTGCAGAAGTTCATTTATTTCAGTAATTCAACTTAAAAGGTGAAACTAATATATAGACTCGTTTCATGCAAAGTGAGATATTTCAAGCCTTTATTTGTTATAATGTTGACGATTATGGCTTACAGCTTATGAAAACTCCAGATTCAAAATCTCAGAAAATTTGAATATTACATGAAATAAATTTTTCAAAAAAAGTTTTAAATACAGAATTGTCGGCCCTCTGAAAAGTATAATCATGCATATGTACTCAGTACTTGGTTTGGGGCCCTTTTGCATGAATTACTGCCTCAGTGCGGCGTGGCATGGATGCTATCAGCCTGTGGCACTGCTGAGGTGTTATGGAAGACCAGGATGCTTCAGTAGCGGCCTTCAGCTCTTCTGCATTGTTCTGTCTCATGTCTCTCATCTTTCTCTTGGCAATGCCCCATAGATTCTCTATGGGGTTAAGGTCAGGCGAGTTTGCTGGCCAATCAAGCACAGTAATCCCATGGCCATTGAACCAGGTTTTGGTTCTTTTGGCAGTGTGGGCAGATACCAAGTCCTGCTGGAAAATGAAGTCAGCATGATTTCATATATTCTAATTTTCTGAGATTTTGAATCTGGAGTTTTCATAAGCTGTAAGCCATAATCGTCAACATTATAACAAATAGAGGCTTGAAATATTAGAGGTTTCACCTGTAAATGCCTCAGCTGTCGGTTGAAATACTTGCCATCTGGTTCTCCGAAATGGACGTAAGAAGCATCATCACCGCATGTGATTGCTAGTTAACCCTTTGAGGCGTACGATCATTCACACTGGTGTGCTTAAAGGGATACTTCACCTCTGGAAAGATGAATGTGTATTTAAAATGGGTAATTTATGTAGAAGAAATGTGAAATAATTTTTGAATTTGGAGCTTTCTAGACTGAGAAAAGCCAGAAAATGTATTTTTGGCTGATGTGGATAAAAGACAACAACTCCCAGAATGCACTTGCTTCGCTGCTCTACAAGGCCACTCCCAAGCCACGCCTACCGGTAAAAGCACGCAGTTAAACAACAAGACTGGGCTACTAGCGAGTCTCCGTGACGAATATTCCCGGTATTTCGAGATCGCCCAAAATGTCCGGGATTTGGCTTTTTGCGTTCTATAGTCGCCATTCATTATGTTTACTGTGGCGAGCAGGACGAGGCTGAGGGGAGCGGGAAAATGGCGCGCAGCCGGTGGCGTGATTACTGATGAGCGACACCTGTGAGACGCACCGGTCTCTTATCTCTCACGGAAGAGCGGGAATTTTCTTAGCAATGTTAAAACGCACATCAACCGATCACTTGTTTAGCGTTCATGTAAACACTACATTCAGATTCACCAATCGGAATGAATTCAGTTAGATTGAAACAAAAGGTGTGCATGTAAACAATGAATGGCGACTGCAGAAAGCAAAAGCCGAATCCCGGACATTTTGGACAATCTCGATGGCCGGACATGTCCGGGAAAAAGAGGATGGTAACCCCTACTACTCAGCTTTCTCCACAGAACAACAGCCTGTTAGCTTAGCTTCCAAAGAAAGATGGCTGACACTATGTGTACATTCTGTGAGTGAGATCCCTCCCTCTATGGGCGGGTTGAGAACATGCGGGACAGCTCCTCCTACTGGCTGTAGTCTTTAGCCTCTGGCCCAAAAATCTTCCGATGACGCAAAATGACGATTTTTGCGTCATCGGAGGATTTTTTTCAGACAAAAAATACATAAATCTCTCGTCTAAGGGGGATATGAGGGTGGAAAGCACGGTAATTCGGAAATACTACAGGTTTTCTACTAATACAAAGCTTAATGCTAAATCCTGAAGTATCCCTTTAATGTTGTGGTGGTGGCGCAATGGATAAGACACATGCCTTTGGTGTGAGAGACCCGGGTTCGAATCCACTGTGAGACACCAATGTGTCCCTGAGCAAGACACTTAACCCCTAGTTGCTCCAGAGGCGTGCGACCTCTGACATATATAGCAAGTGTAAGTCGCTTTGAATAAAAGCGTCAGCTAAATGAATAAATGTAAATGTAAATGTAAATGTTCAGATCGCATGATCATCAACTGCTAAATTCAAATTTGGTTTCGCGCGTTGGCTGGCGCTGAGCCAGAGACAGACGCTCAGCGCTATCATCACAACTATTCAGTGTTTTCAACCACATAAGGTTTATTTTAGGTTTCAGACATTTAAATACACATAAGTACTAGCAAAACAACATTTATAGTGTATTTGTAAAATACACACTGATGTCTATGGAAGCGGCAATAACAACCCTTTCAATTATAAATTGATCACATGTTTAGATACCAGAGATGGGGACTCGAGTTTGAGACTCGGACTCGAGTGCGACTTAAGTCGCACACACAGTGACTTCAGACTTGACTTGAGACTCGTCCTCGAAAGACTTCAGACTCGACTCGGACACGAGCTGCGGGACTCGTGAACATTGTTTATTTTTAGGAAACGTCTGATGAGCTCGCTGTTATTCCCCTGCCTCCGTTATCTATAACCTTCCTACGTAACACCACATATTTTTCCAATACTACGTATCTGCTGCGCGCGGCCGGCCACACATGAGAGGACAATAAACATGTCGACTGCACCGGCCACTGGCTGCTGTGCCATTCATCGTAAGCTTTGGGTTTAAAAACTTCAATCAGAGCTGCCAACTGTCACGCATTCACCGTGAGACTCACGCGGTTGACACTTTTCACACGCTCTCACGCCACATATCCATTTTCTCACGCACAGAAAAATTGCGAAGCAAAGAGGAGACGGAGACCGACAGACTAGACAGAGCAGGTTACTTATGATATTAAAAAAAATCTCAGCTCTCAAATTTTGTCAATTCTATTACAATAAATACCGTTTTGGCGCTTGTAAATGCGACGTGACAGATCCCTAACGGCACGTGAACCGATCCTTTCTACTAGCTAGTAAATAAATTAACGCCTATCTTGTGTACCTAATATTTATCCAAATATTAAATCAAATCACAAGAATTTAATTTAATTGAAATCGTGAAATTTGTGTCAAGCAATAATAACAAAACGTAGCTTACCAGAAATTGTACCATGTTAATATTGTAACATGTTGCCACAAAACCTAATACAATTCAGTTCAGTTACTAAAATGTTTTGACAATCACAATACACTTATGACAATAACCATTGTTATTGCTTATAAATGTAATAGTATATTTTTATAATAGTATTCCACATAATTTGTTTCGTTGCAATAGTGTTTTGCATTTAGCTACAATGTGATGTTTTGCAGTTTTGCACTAAATAGGAGTAGACAATGTCAATTTTAGTACTGTAAGGTATAACATTTTCGATATTTGGTCTTATGGCCCCACTGAGCCAGCAAAATAGGAGCCAAGGCCAAAATATAGATATTAACTTAAAAGTAAAGCATTCTTGGTGTTTTTGTCATGTTGCAATAGCCTGTTTACACTGATTATATACCAAAATCAAAGCTGATACTGTAATAAATAAAGTCATAATAACATATTACATGCTTTGAATTCTTATAGCTATGCACTGTTCTAAGCAGCCTGGATGGGTCGCTGTACGTGATGCAACACTTATTACAACCACAAGAGACTTGAGACTTGACTTGGACTCTAGCTCAGAGACTTGAGACTTGACTTGGACTCTAGCTCAGAGACTTGAGACTTGACTTGGACTCTAGCTCAGAGACTTGTGAGCATCTCTGTTAGATACACATTGTGTAAGTAACTATAAAATTGACTGCACCTGTACCGTTTTAAGTGTATATTTAGCCCCGGTTTAAAAAAAAAACCCAAACGATACCCAACCCTACCTTAGTAAGCATAAAATAAAAAATACACTGTGGGGGAAACAAGACAGGTAGCAAGACTTCACAACTGAAACATGAGGGTACCTTAGACGACAAACCAGCACAGGACTGCAAACACAAGTGCTGCCTCCCAATTCACCTACCTATACTACGCCCTAAAGGTATGTACTCTTTTTGTGACGGAAAAGTACATACTTTTGAGTGTGAAGCAAAAGAGTAGGCAAGCTTTGGGACATACTCGTACTCATCTTAACGGACAGATCTCTCGCGTGCGTCCACAGTTAAAATCCTCCATTCAATCTAATTTAATTTCCTACCGTTTCGGAGAGAAATGTAGTTGCACGTTCATCTGCCAGTCGTGGGTCTTTCATGCGGAGACTCTCCTCGTGTGTTTGCAATTTGAATATAATGATGCATTTAAAAGTTAATGGCTAAACGCATCTTTACAAAAGTTCACAATGCTGCTGCAGATGAAATATAATGTAGACAACATTGAATAAATACATTTTAGTCAGGTTAGATAATTAATCACTCAAACCCCTTTATCTGAACCTCTCTACATAACCGCTATGTTTGTAGTTCTTGTGTTTGTGTTTTACTAGTGTTTGTAGTTCTAATCGAATCCTCGTTCAACGCGCAATGGTTTGTAAACAATATTATCCATTAGAGTTTTCACGGATCTGCACCTCAGATTCTAACCGGAAAAAGTAGACCATCCAGGTAGCTTCGGAATACTAATTTCAACATACTACGATTTGGTGTATGTACTTGTTCTATTTTTGAATACTATTTAGGACAGATAGTATGCGAATTGGGACGCACTGTGAGTTTCCTCTGAGTCTGGACGAGCTGCTGGAGCGACTCTGAGAGGGTTTTCTTTGGTGAAGTTTAACATGCAAGCTGGACGATGGAAAAGTCAGCACAAATCAAAGCAAAAGTCACTGCAAAAGCAAGGCAAAAAGCAAAGCAAAACTGCTTGTCATTGGGTTATAAGCTCATCCATCTGACCCATCCTTCCGAGGGTGTCAGCCAATCAGATATTGTCCTGGGAGGGTCCTACGCCCTGTTCTCCCAATATTATGAAGCTGCAGACTCGGAGCCTGCTCGGACGCAGAGTCCCGCATTCTCAGACCCCTCATTTTTCGAGACAGCGCCTCCTGCTGTTCGGAAGATCGTTCGGAAGATCGAGCGTGGGTGTAATTGAAAGAAAATTACTGATGGAAGGGATACAATTACAGATTGAACTATCTTCTGAAAAATATTATGTGATATTATATTATTGTTTTTTTTTATTCAAATTCCAATTTTCAACCTATAATGGTCTTATTAACATTACACCATGCTAACATTACAAAACCTGTTTTTTGATATTTTGAATGCGAAGCAAAACTCAAATAAGAATAGACAAAACACCAATAATAAACAATTCTGTACTTTATTTAACGATCACCTATACATCATCTTGCTGTAAACAGGACCAAGCAAAGAAAAAAGGAAGAAAGAATTGTGTTAGTGACTCTACTTTTCGTCTTCAGTTGCATAAAAAAAACCCCTCCCCATTTATAAGACGCTTTGGATAAAAGCGTCTGCTAAATGAATAAATGTAAAATCTAATGTATGCATAAGGTAAAATAATTACTTTCTGGTAGGCGAATGTTCCTTCTTTTTTCATTCTTTTTCCAATCGCTCTGTTAAATTCCTCGACTTCACTAAAATAAAAGAAGAATGCCATTGTCAAAAATATTGTGTAATAATAAATGTTAATACCATAGACTGGTTAATACATAGTGAAGGCATAGTAAATTTGATTATTAGGCAATAGGCTCTATGCACGATCGCTTCCGGGTTTAGTCTCAGCCCGCTCACTCACATCCGGTGCTGCGCTGTAAGCCGTGTTTACATTCTGTGCTGTGAAGATAATGGCAAACTACACTCGCTGTTTACAAGAACTGCCCAAGGTTAACGTAAACGATGTCAACACCATTGTGAGGCAGTTTGCTGTCACGCCTAAGAGCAAGAGAGAGAAGGGCTTTAAATTATATATTTCAAGCTACATTGACAACTTTGAGGGTGAGTAACGTTATTCTCTCATATCATGCGAAACTCGACTAACGTTAACGAATCGCTTTGTAAAATCGTTTTATCCGTTTCTGACAAGTTCATACCGGTCTTTGTATTATTTGATCTATTATTTGGATTATTTGATCAATATTAGTTAAACGTATAGTTTTACGTACATTTGAAAATTGCTTGTTTATGCGATGTAACTGTTACATACAAAATGTGCAATATGATTGTTACTGACTAACGTTATGAGTCATTTTTCAGTTTCCAGTAAAGATCAGTTTTCAGGAGAGATCAGCGTGAGGGTGACATGTTTCAGGTCGATGAGGAAGTCAGAGCAGCCCCATAGATTAAGAGTAGGAGGACATAAAATACAGCTGATCTCTAAATGAAATGCATGTTTTAAACAGAAGTTGTTTGTGGGTTCTACATCTATACAAAAACAAGCATAGTCAGTAAATGGGTTCATACGTGTTTTAAATAATTTAGAATCTGTTTACATATAACATTAACAATTGAATTATCCTCACAGATCGTATTAAAGGACTCTCATCCTGTAACACTGTCACAGAGTAGTTGTTCTTGTGTTGCTGGGACAGCACTGTGCAACCACATTGTTGCACTACTCTACCAAACAGCCCACTACTCACAGCTAGGCATCAGTGCAGTTCCTCCAGTTCATAGCTGTACTGAAACGGAGCAGAGCTGGCACAAACCTAGAACAATGGTAATTTTAAATGAATTTGCTAATAAAAAATTATATTAAAATACAACTACTGGAAATGCAATAAACTAATAAATGCAATGAGCATTATTTGAGTTTGATGTTTTATTAGCTTAGGATACAAACTTGATCTAGATGACTAGTCAGTAACAGCATTTCTGTGGACAGTGGTTATTATTCAGAAAAAAATTGTGTGAATAAGTGATGAATTGACTGCTGTATAACTGTAATCTAGCATTGAAAATGTTGCTGTATTAATATTAACCCTGAGTACCCCTGAGTATATTCTAGGGAGTCAAGCCAGGTCCTGTCAATAAAATGGTGGTTCTGTCTGCAAGACCCAAAGAGAGGAAGCTTGCTGAGGGTTTAAGGTACAACGCAAACATTTCATACTAAAGATGAATGTAGTTTAAAATGAAAAATATGAAAGATTAGACAGACTAAAAAACTAGAAAAAGTGCTTTTCTTTTCATTTCAGGAGTACCCTTTACAAGGGTGTCGCCAGTGAGCTGCCTGACCTCTCAGTCCTCCAAGTAGCAGAGGCATATAAGGACTACGCTAGTGCTGTAGCTCCTCCAGTCACTACTATCAGGATGTCACATGAGGATTCTTTGGTGGATTCTGCCTTTGGTATGGTTCAGTATGGAAGTGTGCTGTCATACCAGCAGCCAGCAGCAATAACATGCAACATCACTCACCATCAAGATGCCCCACCACCGCCACCTCTGCCACTAGTTGGTTACAGCCTTGACACATCTGTTTGCTTGTTTGTCCATTGCGAACATGGACAACCACGCATGACGTCACTGGCAGTAACCTTGGATATGGCTCACAAAATAGAGCATGCCACCAAAGAACAGAGTGCATCACATGCATGGCACTCGGCCCGAAAACCCTGGGTAACAGCGTCACGTTTTAGGGAGGTGTGTCATGTGCGTGGACAGAGCTCAGCTGAACACCTTGCTGAAAGAATCTACAAGGGGACTCGCCAGAAGACATGAAGAGAGGGCTTGAAATGGAATCTGCTGCAATTGAGGAATACTGTCTGCTGCAAGAAGTTAACTACTACCCTTGTGGGTTCTTAATTCACCCCGATGCACCTTGGCTGGGGGCCTCTCCTGATGGGATTATTTTTTACCCTAAAGAGCACCATGTTTTTGGACTTTTGGAGATAAAATGTCCCAATGTCAAAAGTTACGTGGACTGTCCTTACCTTAAATTTCACAATGGCACACCAGAACTTAAACAACAGCATGCATACTTTTGGCAAGTTCAAGGACAAATGCTGATTTCAGGATTGAACTGATTTTGTCGTTTATGCACAGGATGACATGATGATCCAGCGCATACACAAAGACATCAAAACGTTTCAGATCATTAGAGAGAAAGCTGACCATTTCTTTCTTTACTTTTACCTGCCAAGATGCCTACAGGTGTAAAAAGACAAATAATAATTTTTAATATTGTATCAAAGTTTTTATTTATTTACTCAACATCTCTGTATATACTGTTTTAAACTGTACAAAGTTATTTATATTTACATGTTTACATTCCTGCAGTGCAACTGTACAAAGTTATTTATATACACATTTAAATTATTTATATTTGAACAAAAATAAATCCAAATTCATCAATCCCCAAACAAAGTTATCTCGTCTTTAATCCTTTGCCCATGCTTTTACTAATGGCGCTTTTCCACTACACAGTACCAGCTCGCCTCGGCTCGCCTCGACTCGATTCAACTCGGCTCTGTTTGGTTTTCCACTGTGTAAAAGTTGTACCTGTACCTGCTTCCAGGTACTTTTTTTCGTACCACCTCCAGCGAGGTTCTAAAGCGAGCTGAGGCGATACTAAAATGTGACGTGAAAACACAGCAGACTGCTGATTGATCAGAGAGAATCGCCACTA
>NC_138739.1:4053714-4251214 GCF_965113295.1 Leuciscus leuciscus | reverse complement strand
TAGTTTAAATATGGTGCATCCTACACAAATCTACTTTATATCAAGATTCTAGAAATCATTTACCCATCAAGTAGGTACCAAATAACATATATTTCCCATAGTTGAGGTAATAAGGATTTAGCTGTGATAAATGTTTAACACACAGAAAGAAATTAAGGTAATATAAAGCATACATGATACATAAGATACATGTGAGATAAATAATGGTGATCAATTCAGCTTATTGGCAGCAATTTTGAGACCGTTGTTTGTTAAAAACCATGATGGTCTGTGGTGATTTTGGGCCATGGGACTGTAAGACTGAGAAACTGGAAGAGAGGGCTACTCTCTGAGAAAACAAAGGATATTAAAGGTATAGCGGAGGATGTTTTACTTCCTGGTGGGTAACCTATACTATTGGTCCTCCTAATTGTCAATCATTCTGGTGAATCAATCAAACTTTTCAAAAAGTGGAGAGGGCGGGTCTTATCTAAAATTTGGAAAGATCCTCCGCTATACCTTTAACATTTGAACTCTCTTGCTATATTACCATCCCCATTTGAGACACGATCACACTTGAGTTGATCACCTTCCAATTTACACATCATTCCCTTGACCCATCCCTACATGAATTCACCCAAAAATCTATATGGTTTAATCTGAACAATTATCATACAGTATTATACATTTTTGGTATCATTTGAAATGTCTCAGTGCGACTGGTACAAAGGTCCCACTGTGAACTCATGTTTACATTTGAAAAGAGGTTTCTGCCTTGGTCTGAGTATTTAGGGAGATGCTGAAGAAGGCTCGTGGATGCTTTCTTTATTGTGATGTAACAGTGGTCCAGTATATGACTGTCTCTGGTGGGACATGTAACGTGCTGTCTGTATTTTGACAGTTCACGGGAGAGATTTGCTTTGTTAAAATCCCCAAGAATAATTAAAAGAGAGTCTGGGTACCTTTGTTCCGTTTCAGCTATTTGTTCAGCCAGCTGTTGTAGCGCTGCGCTCACACGCGTGTCTGGAGGGATGTACACATTCACGAGGATGAAAGAGGAAAACTCCCACGGCGAGTAGAAAGGTTTACAGTTTATGAAATGGGCCTCTAAGTTAGGAGAGCACATCTTTAGCGTTGTTACATCTGAACACCAACTTCTGTTAACGTAGAAACAATCCACCACCTCTCGTTTTCCCCGTTAGCTCTGCGATGCAATCCGCTTGGAACAGCTAGAAGCCCGGCAGATGTAGTGCGTTGTCCGGTATGGCTTCACTCAGCCAGGTTTCAGAGAAGCAGAGTTTAAAAAAATCCTTGTTAGTGCGGGTGAGGAGAAGAAGTTTGTCCGTTTTGTTACTGTACGTTCACACCGCCGCCGACTTGAGCTGCAAAGAAGCTCTGGCAGCCCTGTCAAGGACGCTTGTCAAAAAGTACGGGGAAGCTTGTTGACGCTTTGGCCACTCTGAAGTCTGTGTCACACCATGAAATGTTATAATGACAGCATTTTTATAACCGTTTTGGTCACATTTGGTCGGGAAAAAAACAATAATTAGCTATTATTATTATTATTATTAATAATTGTGAGTGCGCGCTCTCTCTCTCTCTCTGCTCGTTCTTATATATGCCCTGTCAAGCGCGCCCTGTTAAACTGACAGGACTTAAAAACACATGCAAATGATAAACTTTCACTCTATGGTTAAACTGTGCAATTAATCCGATAATGATAAGAAACCCAGCAACGGCGATGATCAGCTTCTCCTCCATTTTCTCGGAACTAATGTTTTGGTAGGAACGAAAGTTTACATCGTATGTTTCTCCGGAATCAGCCAGCGCGAAGGACGTCTATATTCTGATTGGTTTCTGGCGTTTTGCCGCTGCTTGCCACTGAACCGCGTCATAGCTCATTACTGACGCTAAAAACGCGACGCCGATGGATTTGATGCTTCTTGCAGCTGAGAGAAGCCAGCTTCCATTGAAAATGAATGACTTCCGGTAACTTTGGAAGCTCAAGTCGGCGGCGGTGTGAACGTACAGTTAGGAAGGGATCAGAGATTCGCAAGGTGAAAACTGGGTGGTGCAGTGCGGAGGCCGCGCTCGCAGAGTTTAACCAGCGAGCCGCCTCGCTTGCGTCTGACCGCGCGAACACCGTTGCCCCTCCGACGAGAATGTCCAGCAAAACGTCTGAATAATCAAAAACTGTAAAAAAGTTGTCTGGTATGTGTTTACTAATGTGCAGTAGTTTGTCTTTGGTGAAACTGTTAAAAAAAGAATGACTAAACACAGAACAAATAAACAATAACAACACAATAACTGGAGAGCTCCACACCGAGGCGGCCATCCGCGGCGCCATCTTGCATCTACCATATCAAAAAACTTACTATTTAGGTTTTTTTTTTGTTTCTTGCAAAAATGTACAAATTTGCAAGAAACAAATAACCCACCAATTGAGTTTGACTTAACTACGTGTTTTTTATATGGAACATGGTTTATCACAGATGAATTAAATAAATGCTGTTTAATAAGGGTAAGGGTAGAACAGTTGCTGATGTAGACAGACAGCCATCTCAGTCATGTGTGGGGTGAAATATTTTATTAGGCATTTAAAAGCTTCATAGAGACATTTTAAAAAAAGCCCCAAAAGAAATTATAATACATGGATTTTAGATTTAGATCGATGTAAATTGACAACAAAAGTTTAATACTTGGTGAAGCAAATACAAAAAGTAAAAGTGGATACAAACGACAGAGATTTCTATTGACTAACACGATAGCATAGCATCTCAAGAGAATAAAGGTGGCCAGTTAAAGGTCAAACCGACATGACAGTATTTCTTACATCTGTGTTTTCTAAATACACTAACAGGAAGAATAACTAGTTGGTTTACAAACGATGAACAACAAGTTAAAAATAAATCAGCCTCTTCTTCAGCTTCTTGAGCAAGAACAGTTTGAACCTGTAAAAACCTTCTACTTTCATTTAAATTTAGTCATTTAGCAGACGCCTTTATCCAAAGCGACTTACAAATGAGGAATAGAGTCATCATGAAAAGGCAAACAACTAAAGTGTTCAAAATACAAAGTTTCAGACATTGCTTTGAGTAGCATAAGCCAGACAATGGAGGGATTCAATGAAAAGGAAAGATTTTTTTCCACTATGAGGTAACGGAAGAGATTTATAAAAGTGTAAACAAAAATAAATCTTTGAGTTGATCTGAATCTCACAGTTGAAACTGCTGGTCTTGAAGATGAACTTTATTCACCTGTCGATCATTGTGGCTGGTTAGGGCATATTAAGGGGTCATTTACCCGCCGACATGGTTTCAACTAAACACTTTTAATGCGTTTTAGCCGTTCATTTACATGACAACAGTGTTTTGGGGGCATGAAACAAACTTTTTTTTTTTTAAGTGCAAGTTTTTAAAATAATACCATCATCACCTCCATGTACACTACAAAACCGTGAATCTGTGAAAAACGGTAGCATCATGCGCATGCGTATTACGTGTTCAGTCTATAGATGCGTAGTGTTTCTTTACAAAGTGACATCGCCCACTACTGGCCTGGCAGCAGAATACAGCGTTTTCAGTCATTTGAGGATCCGTGTGAACGGGAATCATTTTGACAACATTTTTGTCAGTATGTGCAAAAACACAGATTTTTTTTTCAGTTTTAGTACATTGTAGTTGTGTAAACATACCCTGATTCTGAAGAGATCTTTTTGCTCAGAGGTGTTACTGTGTCACGTTTGGTGAGGATGAAGCTTCACACTTGAAAGTGCTGGATCTGAAGATGATCTACTTGCTGTGATTGTTTTTTGTGTGACTGTGTAGAGCAGATGATTGGCTGAAGCTCTTCCCACATGCAGTGCAGTGATACGGTTTCTCTCCAGTGTGGATCCTCTCGTGTGATTTCAATGTTCCTGACTGATTGAATCTCTTATCGCAGTGTGAACACTTGTAAGGTTTCTCTCCAGTGTGGATCCTCTGGTGCAGTTTCAAATGTCCAGCTCTAACAAAACTCTTTCCACACTCAAAGCACACATATGTTTTTTCACCAGTATGTGTTTTCTGATGTAGTTTTAAACAGTGCAAAAGTGAAAAACTCTTTCCACACAAAGAACATGAATGTGGTTTCTCCTGTGAATGAACTGTCAGGTGGATCTTCAGGCCTGAAGCCCTCAAAAATGTTTTACCACATTGATCACATTGATGCGGTTTCTCTCCAGTGTGGATCCTCATGTGTTCCTTAAGTGTCCCTTGTTGTGTAAAACTCATTCCGCACTGATCACATGTGAACGGTTTCTCTCCAGTGTGGATCCTCATGTGAATCTCAAGACTCGGTTTCCATGTGAAACTCTTTCCGCACTGACGGCACGTGTGACATTTCTTGTCTCTTTGTAAAGAAATACTTTCATTCTGCGAGTGAATGTTATCATTAGTTTTGACATGATGTTTCTCCTCCTCCTCATTCTCCAGCGTCACCTCTGAGATTAAAGGAAGAAAGTTACATTTTAATAAATCCTTAAAAAGAGAAAGCAGACAAGGTCTACATTAAATCATGATAATTGATGCATTTTTATAAATCTCTTTCCATGCATTCATCTTCCAGTTATTACTAATAGGCCCAAACCCCATGTTTCTGTAGTGAGATCTATTAAATATTTCATCAACTCCACAATTATCTAACATTAAAAAAACAAATATAATAGTGCTACAGTTCTGACTGTCTCAGATGGATATTTAATTTATTTTAATGCAAATGTTCCAATTATGAGCCAATGTTGTTACAATTAATTAGCTACCCAACATTTTTCACTCAACACGGTTACAACACAATTCCCTTCCTTTTTTAAAAACAAAGCATTTCTTAAAATTGCGACACCCAGGAGGTGACATCATTTGATCTCTTTCTAGAGTATGATGGGAAAATAATCTCAATCCATTGTAATGTTGAGTGCATTCATCAACCCCCGTTACCGAAGTTACAAGAGTAATAACTTTATCGTAAGTTTATCAAAAACTATATAACAGGTTGATTGATTTATGCTAAATCTGCCATTCTCAATATTGTTTAATGTTGGTGTGTTTAAAGTTTGAGTAAAAAAACAAGTAAAATGTGAACATGATATTTATTCCCCGATAATATTTATCAATTAAACTGTTTCTTACGGGTTTTTTTCCAACTACAAATACTAAATCTGATGAACTGCTTTATAACTATGTTGTTCAGCCTCATTAAAGGCACAATATGTATGATTTTTAGATGAAAATATCCCCAAAACACTAAAACAGTGTTATTTGTTGACTTGTGTACTTACATAATCCCAAATGTTTCCAACAACGTTTAAATCCAGAGAAATCAGCAATTTTAACTCGTGTAACGGCCCGTCTCATTTCGTCGCATGTCAGTGATGTCATATCCACATTACCCTCGATTTAACAAAAACCATGGAAACACTAAAGACACGTTAATATCATTTTGTGTTTGATTAGACATGTGAGCAACTGTTTGGATAACTTCACTGACAGAAAATTAATCATTGTTATATAGCTCCACACAAAGAATTAAAACAAATAACAGGCCATTGTGGTTTCTCAACAAAGCTGAAAATATGGTTAACGTTGAATCAAAATTTTGAACATTTATTTAACAGTTTTTTTGCTTTTTTATTATTCTTGTGTTGTGTATGTCCTTAACATCAACCTGCAAAGGGGACAATCGATGAAAACTAGCAAGACATGGCTAAATCTGGCGAATTTTTATTAATTTAAGGACATCACAGTGTTATTGTTTGAATCCCTTGTTTTCTTGAATTACAGCGAGTACCATGTTTTTACCATGCCTTAGAGACAACACCAATAGGGAATTTTGCACCAGGGTAGTTCTCGGGACTAGCCACCAGGATGGTTTCCCCGAGAACCAATGGCTATCCTAGGGAACGTTTTCCTGCATTCACAGCGCCAGTAGGAACTCTGAAGTGACGTAAGCCGCGCTTGTTGTGACTTTTATTTTGACGGCGCTAAGAACGCCAGAGCCACAGTGCTCGGACTCTCTGTGTTCATTAGTTTACGATCTTTCTAATGGTTCTGTCTAATACCTCATTAGATAGAACTCTTATGCATAGAAAGAAGACAGTAGTGAAAAGTTATTAGCGTATGTCGTGTGTTTGATGTCTAGTGTTGCTGAGCAGAAATACATAATCATGTTTCTCTTGGTCTCCTCAAAGTTGCGTTGGATTTTCTCCTCAGCGTAAAGATTAAGAGCTCCATCTGCCACTGTTTTACATGTTCATAGAGTTAGTTTCTGGAGTAAATATAAAGGCTATAATCTGTGTGTTTACACAGGCTTTTTAAAAATGGCGGGTGCTGGTATTTGGCGTGCGTGAAGTTTTAGCTCAAAATACCCCACAGATATTTTTATACAGCATGTTAAAGTTTTAACTTACTTTTTGAGGGTGAGCAAAAACACACCGTTTTTATGTCTGTCCCTTTAAATGCAAATGAGCTGCTGCTCCCAGCACAGAGGGCGGAGCTTCAACAGCTTGCACTCACACAGACACGCACTGACAATTTCAAAAACTTTTAGTCTTTTATGTTCAAACCGGATTCAGACAAAGATGGAGAGACTCAAGAAGAAGTGACAACATGTAGACAAAATTTCTGAATGGTTAGTTGGTGAGTTTATGTTGCTGATGTGTAGTTATCTTCTAGTCATTGATTAGCATATTATGGCGCGTTTCCACCGAGCGGTACGGTACGGTACGGGTCGGTACCCTTTTATTTGCGTTTCCACTGCCAAAAGTTGAGAATGGTACCAAAAAGCCGAACCGTACCGTACCACTTAACCACTTTACTTAAACTTTTATATTGGCTATTATTGATAAAACTGAAATTTTACAAAAAGAAATATGGTTTCTTGTCATTTTCTTATTACAAGATTATCACTGATGTTTATTGCAACATTTGTACAAATGCATATATTGCCTGTAATGTGTAATTTTTTTTATTATTTAAACGAAAAGAGGTAACGTTAGGGTTGTGTTTTAAATTTCGTTTTGTTATAAATAGAATAACGTATAACGTGCAGTGAATAATCAATATGCGTTGCGCATGAACCACATTTGTGTCCCTATAATGTTTAATTTATTTAAATGAAAACGAAAAGAGGCAGAGTAGTGTTTTATAACATATTTCGTTTTATTGTTGCTTAAAATTGTACATACAGAGTAACAGAGATGAGTAGCAGAGCGAGCTGAGTGAGGCTTTTAAGAACGCGCTGTACCATTTGCATGTAGGAGTGAGTCGCACATGGCAAGTACAAACTTTGCGTACTTAATATTGAGAAAAGCCTAATGTCGGCGCTTGTCTTCTTGTGACAAACATGTCGAGGAGCAAGAACAAGATCTGCTGTATATGTCATCCATTGTAGTTTACTATGTTCTTCTTCGCGCGAAAATGACGTCGATCGAAACACCACGCCTATCAAGTAAGGGTACTGTTGGCAGTGGAAACGCTAGCCAGATCATGGTTAACAGACCCGAACCGTACCGTACTGTACCGTACCGTACTGCTCAGTGGAAACGAGCCATTAGTCTTGATAATCTATAATTCGTGTTCCGGGGGCGGGGATCATGTAAATTTTAGGGAGGAATGTCGTGTAGTCCCCATCAGCCGTTTGTTGTAGACTTAAAAAGCAATTTCTTTAAAAGAAAATATCTAACTTTGCTTTGAACTTTGAGCATTGCAACTTTGCAAATGTTGTTTATGCTCAAACAGCAACATTACACACTAACTACAGTTAGAAAAGTGAAATCATAATCAACCATCTCTTTAAAATAACTGTGTGACATTTAGCAACACAAGTCATCCAGCTTTTATTAATATGATACTCTGATATCGATCTAGCTTATAACACTGTGCAACAAGTGTCTCATAGCAGCTACCGAGTGAACGCACAGAGTAACGACATTACATAAGTTTCAACATACTCAAATGTGTTTAGTACGATTGTTTTAACTAGGGATGTGCACAAATATTCGATGCGTAATTATTATTCGAAAAATAAAATACTATTAGAATTTTACTACGTTGCTTTGCTGGCCGTTAATGCAGTGAATCCATAGCCCCTTTCACACAGAGATTCCGGAAAATACACGGATAAAGTGACCCGGGATTTGACCCGGGTTCGTTTGATTTTGGTTCATTCACACTGCCAGTGATTTTCCGGAATCAGAGAGTGCGTTCACACACAACCCGTAAAAATGCCGTAAAGACACGTGACATCGATGTGACTTGTAATCTCAGCAGCGTCTTAAGTTTGCTTATGAGCTGCGATCTCTCTCTCGAGAAACCACGCTTGTGCATTTCTCTCTCTGATTCGATTATAAAATTGCGCTTTACGTACCGTTTCACAGCTGGCGAACGATCCCGCGCTTCAGCGTCATCACTACGACACGGCATTATTACGGCTTTTGTTCACACAGCGCGCGTTCCGGGACTGAACACGGCAATGTTACTAGGTCCCGACCCGGCATCGATCCCGGCATAAATCCCGGGTCGAGTTTGCGTTCACACAGAAGGCGCTCTGGCAATTTGCCGGCAATTTGCCGGGTTCAAAGCGCTGTGTGAAAGGGGCTCATGATAAATCCCAATCACTAACTCGCAGTTATAATTAAATGCACTGGGTGGAGCGTGTTTAACAAGTGGATGGTATTTGATCACATAATGTCGTCGTCAGCCTCGCGAAGTTTGGAATTACTTACCGTTAGATGAAAATTATATTACAAAATGGAAGTACTTTTAATCAAATTAATTAATGAAACGGATATCATAATATCACCACCACAATGAGAAATCACATGAAATCCAAACAGCAGTCGACCGAGGAAAGACAGCTGTCCATCACTGCATTAACGACTGCAGGTAAACTCAGCTGTAGCGCGAGTGATCAGATATGATATTTTCTGATAGCAAAATTATTGTGAGACATATACTTCCTTTAAGTTTGGTTGAGGGAGACAGGTTAATAAGAACAGAAAACCCAAAGTGCTTTTAGAGTCTCTGCAACGTCTGTCAGCGCAACGCGTTTTCTCACTCGAGCATGTGGATATTATTGTTTTTCTCAACATGAAACAATATAAACACGATAACCATATGCTGAGTGCTGACTCGAGTGCATACGATCTGTACGATAACTGTGCAGTCTGTTTTATTAGCGTTTTTTTTCGTTCGCGCTGCTTGAGCTCAAATGCTTTTGTTCTTTATATTTTTTGTTTACACATATTGTTTTAATGTTTTCAACTAAAAGAAAACGTTAAGATAGGCTATATAGTAAGCTTGATGTGTATATTGTCTAATTGTAAGCTTGCTCAGAAATATAGATTTTTTTTTTTTTTTTTTACTTAACTTAAAAAATAACGGCTTTCTCGTTATTTAAAATATACGAACTTAATTTAAATAAACGAATATTCGATTTTTATGAGCCTAAATATTCGAATACAATATTTTTTAAAAATGCCCATCCCTAGTTTTAACCACCGCTGTTACCCAACACATGCATGAACGAAAGGAACAATTAATCGAATTAATCTAATAATAAAAGCTCCGCTGTTGTCAATGGAACGCGAGGCCGTGTGTCGCGCAGGTGTCTCTGATTAGCAATCGCTCCAGCTGCCTCGGCTCTCGGTCCGTAATGTTAATAAAACTATAATACATTAGCTCATTAACATGATTTCTGCCTGAGTCCCGTCGGATTGTTTTACATCGGCTGTGGAAGTGAAGACGACACCTCCAATGATTCCACGCTCATTCACGGCATCATCAAGCTAAGCCTTTGTTCTCTTACGAGAGGTACTCTCGTACTGCGTAAGTCTTACGCTAGGGGAAAATCTCTTTTCCGCGAGATACTGAAGCCAAAAATTATCCTTAATTTTGAAATAATGTAAAACGCGTTGCGGCAGCATGCAGACACAGGCGAGACGGCTTGTGCGCCTATTGGCTGCCCTGCGGCAACTGCAGCAGCCTATCGATAAGGCCTTTTCGTGACGTCAGCTCCAATGGGGGCGCTTCGCGCCCAATACGTCACGTCCCGCCAGAATGGGCGTGGTCTAGGGCTATAAATATAGCTTCGAGAGGCTAGCTCACTGATTTTTCATCTCTTCAGCGAAGCTCTCGCATCGCTGGATCCGGAGAGAAGCCGCGACGTCTGAAGAAGCCTTTCAGCGGGACGAGTCGACACTCTGAAGCCGCTGGCCGCGCCGCCTTCAGTCGCCTTCCTGCTGCGCTATCCGGCGTTATATCCTTTCTCTGCTACTGTGTTTTGTGTATGTGTGTGTGCTCGCCGCCGCGACACACACTCTCATTGCACTAAAAGAGCCGGGCGTCTTTTTCAAGACGCCCCTTTCCTGAGGATCACGCAAGCTCTCGCGCTCGCTGACGGCGACCGCCCTCACTGCGAGCCAGTTACTGCCTATGGTGACTCTGAGGACTCACCTGGCATCCTTCTCCGAGACTGCTCCTCCGCCCCCCCCCAACCCGCAAAGCTCGCCGGTTCGCCCGCTTGCCTTGCCTGCTTGGGGGATGATACCTGCTCTCCCTCTGTTCGAGCCGCGCAAACCGCGCCGTTCACAGGGGATGTCAGGAGCGGACGGTCACGGGGCTAGCTTTCTCTCTCCCTCTGTTCGAGCCGCGCAAACTGCGCCGTTCACAAGGGAGGCTGGAAGCGGACGATCGGGGTTAGTTTTTCTTTACGTTACAAGAAAGCTACCCTGCCCTTGCGCCCCATTCACGCGTCACTCACCGGCGAAAAGAGAACTCAGTTCCCTGATTAGGCGACTGGAAATATCAATATTGCAGCAAACGAGCCTGTTGTAACACGCACGCTTGCAAGCAAACGCCGAAGAAAACATGTTGACGCTCTCTTATATGCTCACGCATCTATACACCTTTGTGTTCCCCCCTGTGGCTCAGTGGCGGAATCTTAGGTTTTTCGCACGAGAGACCGGGGTTCGAATCCCGGTCTAACGGCAGATATATTATGACGCCAATGCGTCGCTCTGTCAGTTCCCTGAAAGGCGACTGCAGATGTGCATTTTGCAGCCAACGAGCGCGCGGTACAACCCGCTCGCCTGCACCCAAACACCGTTTCTATGGTTCCCGTGCGTCACTGGCGAAAGGAGAAAAGGGTGTTTTAGCCCCGCTGCGGCCGGGCCGACCTCCACTCCTGACACATTTCTCATTCCCCTCTTAAGTTCAGGTGACTGGAAATGTCAATATTGCAGTGAGCGAGCCTGTTGTTTTGCACGCACGCCTGCAATCAAACGCCAGCATGTTGACGCTCTTTGATAATACTCGCGCTACTGAATGTCTATGTGTCTTCCTCTGTGGTCCAGTGGTAGATCATCAGGTTTTCGCGCGAGAGACCCGCAATCGAATCCCGGGTCTACCGGCAAAACAAATTTTTGCCGTCAATTCTCGCTCTGGCAGTTCCCTGAAAAGGCGACTGCAGATGTGTATTTTGCAGCCAACGAGCGCGTGGTACAACCCGCTCGCCTGCACCCAAACTCTGTTTCTATGGTTTCCGCCTCTGAAGTTCAGACGACTGGAAATGTCAATATTGCAGTGAACAAGCCTGCTGTAATACACGCACGCCTGCAAACAAACGCCAGCATGTTGACGCTCTCTGTTTCTATGGCAACTTCTCGCTCGTTCAGTTCCAGTAAATGCGACTGTTCCAGTGTATTCTGCAGTAAACAAGTCGGCGAAGCAGCCCGCTTGCCTGCACACAAACGCCGCTTTTACGGCTACCCAGATAAATCCCATAAGAGTGTATTTTCTGGTGTCCCGGCCACGGCCGATGGTGTTACGAATGTAGACGAAATGCCCACTGCCCAGTGCTCATTCCTACACACAAACACAGCCCGTCACACAGGGCTCGCGCACATGAAATCGACCCAGGTCGATTGCGCATTAAACGTGGTAAATGTGCCCACTGCCCAGTGCCCACAAACACTACGTTCCGCATATCTCAAGGTTTCTGTAAAAACAAAACCAACGTGCATTCGCTCTGCTCAGGCGGACAATGCTCTCAGTGTTGTAAATGTGCCCGCTATCCCGCGCCCACATTCACACATAGACATGACAGGTCCTACGGGACTCGCCCAGCCCTCCCCTCTCGGTTGACCACCGCAAAGGAGTCGAGCGCGGGCAATCTGCCCGCTGTTATCAGCGCGCCCCCTGCCTCGAAGCGCGACGCTTATGTTACAGCACACCGAAGCCCCTCTGTCGCTGAGCGACCAGAGCGCGCTCCGCATTCAGCCCCTAGCCATTCGTGCAGATGCATGGGCAAGGCTACCCGGGGGTTTTGAAGTGGGTGCTAGACATTATAGAAAGAGGCTATTCGCTACAGTTTCGCCGACGCCCTCGCCGCTATGTGACGCGCGTCGAAGCTACGGTAAAAACAGAAGTAGCACCACCTACTTCGAGCCGAAATTTTGAAACTGTTGAGCAAAGGGGCCATAGAGCCTTTATCTCAAGCTCAGAGTGAAGGAGGGCTATACAGCAGATACTTCCTGGTACTGAAAAAAGACGGGGGTCTCAGACCCATACTAGATCTAAGGCAACTGAACAGAGTGCTTGCGAAGCAACAGTTCAGAATGCTCACGACCAGAAAAATCCTCACGCAGATTCGCCGAGGAGATTGGTTTGTGTCAATAGATCTGAAAGACGCATATTTTCAAATACAAATAGCGTCACGTCACAGGCGACGTTTGAGATTCGCCTTCGAGGGCCAGGCATATCAGTGCTCAGTCCTACCGTTCGGCTTGTCTCTAGCCGCTCGCACCCCTCAGACTACAGGGCATGCGAGTATTGAACTACTTGGACGATTGGCTGATTCTAGCTCAATCTCACTCGGTGCTCATAGAGCACAGGACCATTTTGCTCGATCACCTCGAGAATCTGGGTCAATTGGGCGAAGAGTTCTCTGTCTCCCAGACAGATAATATCTTTTCTGGGCACAGAACTGGACTCGCTGTCTATGATAGCGCGACTGTCACCAGAGCGCGTACTAGACATTCAGCGCGCAGCGAGCTCTTTCCGCTGCGGCGCATCTGTCCCGCTCAAGAAATTTCAGAGGATGCTAGGTCTCATGGCCTCAGCATCATCAGTACTTCAGCTGGGCTTGCTTCGCATGCGCCCGCTACAGTTCTGGCTGAAAGCGCAAGTACCGCGCCGAGCGTGGGCTTCCGGTCTGCTTTGTCTCAAGGTCAATCAGAAATGCATCGCAGCTCTGAAACCTTGGAAAGCAAACGACTTGTACCAATCAGGTGTTAGCCTGGGGACTTCCTCGAGTGTGAAGGTAGTGTCTACGGACGCCTCCACCTTGGGATGGGGAGCACTGCTCAAGGGCAGACCGTTCTTCGGCCAATGGTCAGAACGGGAGAAGCTTCTACACATAAACTGCCTCGAAATGTTGGCAGTAGACAACGCACTGACGCGTTTTTGTCCCCAAATACGAGGACACCACGTCCTGGTCCGCTCGGACAACATGTCAGTGGTGTCCTACATAAATCGCCAGGGCGGCCTCAGGTCCCGAAACCTGCACAGGCTGACAGAACGCCTCCTGGTGTGGGCTCAGCGCAACCTGCTCTCGCCGAGAGCAGCGCATGTGCCAGGGCTCCTAAACGTAGGACCGGACAGACTGTCCAGGAACAATGTTCCGACAGGCGAGTGGCCTCTACACCCACAGACAGTCCAGCTGCTGTGGAAGAAATTCGGCAGAGCGGAAGTAGACCTGTTCGCGTCTCAAGAAAACGCTCACTGTCTGGAATTTTTCTCCAAGAGCAGGGACGCGCTGGCTCACGTATGGCCCCGCCGCCCGCTCTATGCCTTTCCTCCCGTCTCTCTCCTGCCTCAGGTGATAGAACGGATCAGAGAAGGATGCTCAGTGCTACTCGTAGCGCCGTTCTGGAAAAACCAACCCTGGTTCCCAGTTCTGATGCAGCTAGCAAGCACTGCCCCATGGCCAGTGCCAGTGAGGAGGGACCTCCTCTCTCAGGCCAAGGGCTCGTTTTGGCATCCGCGCCCAGAGCTGTGGTCCCTTCATGTTTGGGCCATCAACGGGTACCCGCTGACCTCCCAAGCGGAGTGTTAAACACGATCACGCAGGCTAGAGCTCCGTCTATGCGACGTCTCTATTCCTCGAAATGGTCAGTGTTCTCCAGCTGGTGCACAGCTTGTGGCGTGTCGCCCCTAGACTGTGGGGTGACGGAGGTTCTCTCCTTCCTACAAGAGCTGTTGGACAAGGGCAGGACCCCTTCCACGCTCAAAGTGTATGTGGCGGCCATAGCAGCGTTCTCAAAAACAACGCTGGGTCAGTCAGTAGGACGGAACGATTTAGTCATCGTCTTCCTTAGAGGAGCTAAGAGACTGAATCCTCCCAGACCTCCCTCAGTCCCTGTATGGAACCTTTCTACAGTGCTGGAAGCCATGAAAGGTGACCCATTCGAGCCTTTACAGACGATTGATCTTAAACACCTGTCTTTCAAGACAGTGTTTCTTCTGGCTCTCGCTTCAGTGAAGCGCACAGGGGACTTACACGCGCTCTCAGTAAGCGCGACGTGTATGGAGTTTGGGCCTAATGACTCAAGAGTTATACTCAAACCTAAGCACGGTTATGTTTCAAAATCCCTCAACACACCGTTTAGGGCGCAGGTCATTCCCTGTCAGCCCTACCGGTCTCTGACGAGGAAGGAGACGCAAGCTTCCTTTGCCCAGTCAGGGCATTAAGAGCTTATGTGTCTCGCACGTCTGTTTTCAGACAGACAGAGCAGCTCTTTGTTTTCACTCTACGGACGTTCTAAGGGACTTGCCGTGTCGAAACAGAGCCTATCCAGTTGGATAGTTGATGCTATAGCGCTGGCTTATACCTCTAAGGGCTTACAGTGCCCATTTGGAGTCAGAGCACACTCCACGAGAGGCGTGGCCTCGTCGTGGGCTTGGTCTAGTGGGATTGCCTTGCAAGATATCTGTATGGCGGCAGGCTGGGCCTCCCCGTCTACATTTATAAGGTTTTATAACCTAGAGGTTCCCGCCTTGCAGGCTAAGCTGCTTTCGGTCTAAAATCGGTACTGTCTGCCCTGATGTGTTCGGGCCAGAATACTGAAACTGCTTGAGCAAATGCTCGCTGTTTGATCGCGCAGCTCTATGGGCAGTGTGTAAGACCCACTATATTCGTCAGTCCAGGCCGGGGGTCGCCCTGACTGTACGACACATCATCAGTATAACTGCTCCTTATAGGATGTTATATTATTACAGGAATGATGCTATTCTAGCCACTCTTTCCTGGGCTCTCTGTGAGTCCCTTATGATCATGTACTATATGAGCCCGGGCACTTGCCCTTGGGACTTTGGTGCTGGATCTTAGCATGCACGGCGTTTTACACTGTTTCCCCTAGCGTAAGACTTACGCAGTACGAGAGTACCTCTCGTAAGAGAACGTACTCGGTTACTAACGTAACCTCGGTTCTCTCTAGAGAGGAAACGAGTACTGCATATCTTGCCGTGCCTGCACACGCTCTGGTTCGCTTCGGCGATGAAAAACCAGTGAGCTAGCCTCTCGAAGCTATATTTATAGCCCTAGACCACGCCCATTCTGGCGGGACGTGACGTATTGGGCGCGAAGCGCCCCCGTTGGAGCTGACGTCACGAAAAGGCCTTATCGATAGGCTGCTGCAGTTGCCGCAGGGCAGCCAATAGGCGCACAAGCCGTCTCGCCTGTGTCTGCATGCTGCCGCAACGCGTTTTACATTATTTCAAAATTAAGGATAATTTTTGGCTTCAGTATCTCGCGGAAAAGAGATTTTCCCCTAGCGTAAGACTTACGCAGTACTCGTTTCCTCTCTAGAGAGAACCGAGGTTACGTTAGTAACCGAGTACGTTTTGAATAAGCGACTTCTAGTGGCGAAACTGACATACTGTGGCTTTAATAAAGAATCAGGAATAAACACCAACCTCTTTGTTCTTCAGTGTGTTTCATTCTGCAGTGTTCTGGATCTCTCATGTTCTCACTGTCCTTCAATAAACTCTGTCTTTGCAGATTTCAGCTCTTCCTGATGGTTTGATGCTCGTCTTCACTTGTAGCTGATGGGAATATTCCAGCATTCATTGGTGAATTGCAGTGGGAGGAGCTTCACTGAAGGAGGAGGAGCTTCACGGAAGGAGGAGGAGCAGAACAATAAATCCCTTACTGAGTTTGTTTTCATACTAATTCACAGAGTTTACATTTTTATGTTCACCTATCCATCTAGTAAAGTAACTTTTAAGTAAATTAATCTCAAAGGTCCGGTTTCACAGACAGGGCTTAGATTAAGCCAGGAACAGGCCTTTGTTCAATTAGGGCATTTAAGAAGCTTTTGGGCTAGGGTTGTAACGATTCAAAATATATCATGATACTGAACTCACAATATGATATTATTGCAATACTCCAAGACACACGGTAAAAGGTTAGCAAAAGAAATTACTGCTGAGTAAAATGCTACATTTGGTATTACATTGGGAGTGGAAATGAAAAGGTTTGGACTTGGTGCTGCAAACCTAAAGCACAGGACAATAGAGTCACCAGAATAAAAAAAATATTCATGATTCTGAAGCTGAAAATATAGAATTGTTTTAGATGAATATGCTTGCAATTTTATTGGTAACAGGACATATGGCATTATCAGGACTGAAAAATATTCCCCCATTGCATTATTATACATTATACTCTGCATTATATAGTAGTTAAATGTAGTACTGACACTAAAACTTTGTAAACTTAATTTTTTTTTCTCAGACAGTAATTTTGGGTGAACTACACTCAAAACAGATTGTCACTATCCAAGATGCATATTGTTGCATTTTTGTATTGCACTATATTGTGACAAAGCGCAGTGTAATGAACACACACTAAATGCAAACTATCTTGAAAACCGCATCAGAGCGGTATTTTAGGCTAAGCATATCCCATCATGCGTTAGCTGATGACGAGGAATCACAAGATGACGAGGACAACATTCCACTGTAAGTTAAATTAATTAAATATTACATGTAATTTGGTAGAAAAACTAATTGTTAAAGTGTCATTATATTGGTGCAAAGATGAGTAGGCTATGTGTATTTTGTACATTTGCAACTGCTTTTTAATTAGAAGCACCATCATTTTAAATTGTGTCTTCTGTTACATAGGGACTACTAACCAGACATTTGTTTATTTTAAAATGCAAAGAATTGAAAATCTGTAAACACCTGCATTTTTGTTTCACTATAAGTGTGTCCCATCGGGTAATCAAAAGTTCTAGGCTACACACAGTCTTCACGCCTACTTGAATACTTGGGCCAAATAGAGGAAATACCTACATTGTGCAAGTAGACAAGTGGTCAAGTGCAAAGACTGCAAGTGTGGGTATTTGTAAAGGCCCTTTAAAAACATGCCTTAGAAGAAGAAAAAACATTACTGATGTGCATCTTGAGACAAAACAATGGCACTGACATATTTTAAGATGTCAGTTCAAGTTGCTTTCAGTTAAAACAGCTCAAAAATGTATTTTAGTCTTGGACTAGAGGCTTATGCTATTTCTGTGAAACCAGGGGAAAGTGTTTACCTTTTTGTTTTTAAGAATTTCATCCTTTATTCCTAGGATCTTACCTCTCATTAACATATTGGCAAAGTATTCTAGAAAAAAAATAAGTACAACAATGAACAGAATACAGATACCAAATATAAATAAGAATTTTTTTTAAATGAAGAAAAAAACGTAGAAAAACAAATGTACAAATGTGAAAGAAACAAACGACCCACCAACTGAGTCTGACTTAACTTGTTTTTATATGGAACATGGTTTATCACAGATTAATTAAATAAATGAAACTTACCTATATATTGCAGATGTCACAATATCTGATCGTGTCGTTTGCTCAAGTCTGTTGACAATAAAATAAGCTTAATGTGTGAATTTACAGATCTGAAGACATCAGCATAATGAATGAGGAGAAAACAGACATGAAATAAAGAGGCTTTTCAGCTACTCTGCTAATAGTGATGAGCCATAGACTATCAATACTCATTCAACAAGCCATTCAGGATCAGCAGATCATCTCACTTTATTAAAAGTATTTGCTGCTAGAAACACATTGTTTCAGTCAGAATATCTGCTAAAATTATAAGCGCTCTAATATTAAACTATTATTTCTCAAATGATACCGTAAAATTGCAGGAATATAAAGACAGACACCCATCTTTATCAAACATTGTTATTCGCCGATATGAACCTAAATATAGTTCGATTTCCTAATAACTACATTCATAACAAACCCGTTCGCTAGCATCTTACCGTGTTGTATGTGTGAGAAACATATATCAATTTCTTCTTCAAGTGTTTTAGTTAGCAGACACACGAAGAGCGCTGAACATGATAGAAGCCGTTCAGAAATGACCGTGTAAAGAGTATTAACGATTACTTGATAGCGTGAACTGTTTACCTCAGAAGAGTCGAGTGCAGGGAGCGCGCGCATGATGACGTCATCGCCGCGAGACGAGATCAACGGCAGATTATTAAAACAAACCAAAAACTATAAAATATATATGTATAAAAAATCGAAATAAAAATAGGGATAAAACAGTTACTGATGCAGACAGACAGCCGTCTCATCCAATCTCAGTCATGTGTGGGGTGAAGGATGTTATAGGCATTTAAAAGCTTTAACAAAAAATGTAAAACCCAAACCATTCACAATATATTTTAATGACTTTTAAATATAGCTAAAATGATTAAATTATCTATTCTTGATGCAAGAATAAGTAGACAATAGATAAATGGATAGTAAAAGTTCACTGGTGGAGCAAATACAAAATGTAATTAAATTAGATGTATCTACACAGAAAAAGTAAAAAAGAAAAACAACACAAAGAGTTTAATAAAACAGTTTGGACCTGCAAAAAAAAAAATTTCCTTCATAAAATTACGAAAACTACAAGTGATACATATGCATTAAATTTTTTTTTTATACATAATATTGAACTTACAATAAAGTATAATGATATTTATTTATACCACAAAGCAAAATGATATTCAAGAATAAAAAAGTCTAGATGTTCTTTGGGGAGGAACTACATCTTTGAGTTGATGTGAATCTCACAGTTAAAATCACTGGTCTTGAAAATGAACTTTATTCACAGTGAAATATTTAGATGTTTCTTTGTCCTGTCGCTCGTTGTGGCTGGTTAGAACATATTTTGAAGAGATGTTATTGCTCGATGGTATTATTGTCACGTTCGGTGAGGATGCGGCATTAGACCTGAAAGTGCTGGATCTGAAGATGATCTACTTGCTGTGATTGTATTTTGTGTGACTGCGTAGAGAAGATAACTGAGTGAAGCTCTTCCCACATGCAGTGCAGTGATACGGTTTCTCTCCAGTGTGGATCCTCTCGTGTGTTTTCAGATGTCCTGACCGACGGAATCTCTTGTCGCAGTGTGAACACTTGTAAGGTTTCTCTCCAGTGTGAGTCCTCCAGTGCAGTTTCAAACGTTCAGTTGTAATAAAACTCTTCCCACACTCAAAGCACTCATGAGCTTTTTCACCAGTGTGTGTTTTCTGATGAAGTTTTAAATTGTGCAGATGGGAAAAACTTTTTCCACACAAAGAACAGGAATGTGGTTTCTCCTGTGAATGAACTAACATGTGGCTCTTCAGGCCCGAAGCCCTGGAAAATATTCTGCCACATTGATCACATTCGTGCAGCTTTTCTCCAGTGTGGATGTTCATGTGTTCCTGAAGGTTTGATGATTGTCTAAAACTCTTCCCACACTGATCACATGTGAACGGTTTCTCTCCAGTGTGAATCCTCATGTGAAGCTCAAGACTCTGTTTGTACTTTAAACTCTTTCCACACAAAGAACATAAATGTGGTTTCTCCTGTGAATGAACTCTCAGGTGGCTCTTTAGGGCTGAAGCCCACAAAAATGTTTTACCACATTGATCACATTCATGCAGTTTCTCACCAGTGTGGATGATCATGTGATTCTTAAGGCTTCCTTGTTGTGTGAAACTCTTCCCACACTGATGGCAGATGAAATATTTCTTCTCTCTTCTTTTCAGTGAAGAAATACTTTCAGTCTGTGAGGGAGTTTCTTCTTCAGTTTTGACATGATGTTTCTCCTCTTCACTCTCCTCATTTTCCTCCATCAGGCCTGAAATGAAAATAAAAATCCTAATTTTAATGCATTTTTATAAAATAATTTATACAAATGAGGTATATTGTATGCTTATGGGAATATCCCAGCATTTAATTGTGAACTGATGTGAACATTATATTCATTCTGTAGCAATTTTGGGTCTCTGTAGTAAAAAGACCACTCCGATGGAGTCAGAATATACCCTTAAATAATAATAAATCATCTATATTTAAAATATTATAGTATTACTTTTCACATCTGACATAAACATACAAACTACCTATATAACACCCATTTTTAGAGGTTTTTTTTTTTCTGATTCCTGTCATTAACATTACATAACTAATTATGTCATTCATTAATTTATTGCTACACTATACCAAGATAGCAATAAATGTTTCTATACCCATGACATTTTCTCACAGTTCAAAACTTAAAGTTTGAGATTATACATTCAATAACACTATCACTCTCAAAATGAAACATATGACAAAATCGTAATGATTTCAACATTTTCCTCAGATGTTCGTTTTGCTGAACTAAATCAGTCTACAGACGCCAGAAAAGACGCACATTTAGCGCTTTATCCGATGAAAGCAGTTCAGAAATAACCCTGTAAATGTTTCTGAAACAAACTGTGTAAAGTGTTTTTTATGGGTGTGTAAATACGCGAAATATCTGAACTGCAGAACTCACCTCAGAAGACACAACAAACGCTCCGAACGAGGAAGGACACTACTGATGACGTCAGCGCGGTGATGCCAAATAAACGCGCCAAATATTGCAAACTATTTATACAAAATAACATGTATAACATACACTAAAATAACGCTTACAGTTCATGTAAACAATAATTCAATCTTAGTCATGTGTAGGTTGAAAAATAATTTATTAGACAGTTCAAAGATTTATTTCAAGGTTTTATTTATCATTACATAATTAAAACAGGGAAAGACCAATAGCAATCATAATAGTTAATGGCTTTCAGAGTTACCCAAAATTATGAATTGATAATTTCTTAACACAAGTAGAATCAACAGACAATAAAACATTTCTGAGTGTCCAACTTGTGGAGCTATACGCATTGTAAAATTAAGAGTCATTATGAAAATACAAATATTATTTTTGTAGTATAAAAATAATGAGCTTTATTATCAGGCATGAAAACTGCTGGTCAGGGGTAAAAAAAGGTGAGAAGGATACAGCAGCAAAAAATCCAATCCAATCAACTTATATATATATGTATGTATACATAGCACATTTTAAGGTTACCAAAGTGCTGCACAAAGAATAAATAGAAAATATAATAACACATAAAACATATAAAATATGGGGGCCATTTTAATCAGGTGTGTTTACGTAATACGAGCGCACAGAATCGTATCCGCAGGCGTAAAACGTCTCGGTTACTAACGTAACCTCGGTTTCCTGAGATGAGGGAACGAGTATTGCGTAAGTAGCTTACGCTATGGGAAAACTCCTTTTTTTTGAGAATATTGAAGCCATTTTTTAAAACGCAGTGTAGCTGCACAGCATACACAGATGAGCGGCGAGCACGGTCATTGGCTGTGCTGCGGCAACTGCACAAACCTATGACGGGGCGGCTCAGACGTGTAGTCCAATCAGGGCAATTCGCGCCCTGACGCATCAGAGCCCGCCAGGATGGGCGTGGCCAGAGGCTATAAATTGAGCCCATCGTCCGTCAGAGTCTTAGGTTAAATTGACTGAAGCGATTCCCTGACCAAAGCACAAGCACGGCAAGTTACGCAATACTCGTTCCCTCATCTCAGGGAACCGAGGTTACGTTAGTAACTGAGACGTTCCCTTTCGAGAGGTCTCTCCTATTGAACCCCCTTCAAAACGCTGTGCGTGCTTAACTTCGCTCTAATATTAGCCTGAGGCAAGATGCCTGAAGCCTTAAGAGTAAAGTATGAACCCAATAAGCCGGACAGTGACGGGCTTCATAAGGGAAAAAGGAGGAGTGGGCCTAATGAGGGCCAAACCTTAATAAATGAGTTTGTGTAAAACAGGACCGGATAATATCGGGCCCACGTTTTATGGGGGTTTTGTGCTTACACATTTCATACTGAAAGTACCCTAGAATGCAGAGCAGGGACTTGTAGGTTATAAAACCTGATAAATGTGGACGGCGAGGCCCAGCCGGCCGCCGCACAGATATCCTCCATGGGTATTCCACTTGACCAAGCCCAAAACGAGGCCATGCCTCTTGTGGAATGAGCTCTGATGCCTAAGGGGCAGTGAAGGCCCTTAGACTCATAAGCCAGCGCTATAGCGTCAACTATCCAGCGCGATAATCTCTGCTTTGAGACGGCGAGACCTTTGGTGCGGCCGCCAAAACACACAAAAAGCTGTTCTGACTGAAGGAGGCAGAACGCTCTAGATACACTCTGAGAGCCCTGACGGGACAGAGTAAATTCGCGTCTCTTTCGTCCTCTGGTGAGAAAAGAGCTGATAGGGAAATAACTTGTGCTCTGAAGGGAGTGGAGAGCACCTTAGGAATATAACCATGCCTTGGCTCTGCAGTCGTTAGGTCCAAACTAAAGACAGGACGCGCTCGAAGACAGCGCATGTAAATCGCCCGCTCTTTTAACGGAGGCATGCGCCAGTAAAAGAGCGGTTTTGAGCGAGTGGCACTTCAGGTCGGCAGACTGAAGTGGCTCAAACGTGGCGCCCTTTAGTGCTTCCAGGACCATGGAGAGGTCCCAGATAGGCACAGAGGAAGGTCGCGGAGGGTTTAGCCATAAGGAAGCGGACAATGAGGTTGTTTCTTCCTAGTGACTGTCCGGCCACAGGAGCGTGAGATGCTGTTATGGCCGCCACATATACTTTGAGCGTGGAGGGGGTGCGACCCGCGTCCAAAAGCTCTTGTAAAAAGGCGAGCACACTCGGTATCTTGCAAGAGTGGGGGTTCAGGCTCCTAGCAGCGCACCAGACAGAGAACACCTTCCATTTCTGAGCGTAGAGGCGCCTGGTTGAGGGCGCTCGTGTGTCAGTGATGGATTTCAGTACGTGAAGGGCCCATAAGTCGGGATGGGGATGCCAGATCTTCCCGTTCGCCTGCCTGAGGAGATCTCTCCTGAGCGGAATCGGCTATGGGGCTGATTTCAGCAGTTGTGTTAACTCGGAGAACCAGAGCTGGGTCTTCCAGAGAGGGGCTATAAGAAGCACTGCACATTTGCTTTCCCTGATCCGTTTGATGACCTGAGGTAGCATCACGACCGGGGGAAAAGCATACAGTGGACGATTCGGCCATTCGTGGGCGAGTGTGTCCGTGTTCTTTGAGAAAAAATAATCGTCAAAGAGCGTTGTCTTCGGAGGTGAAGAGGTCGACCTCTGCCTCGACGAAGATGCTCCATATTAGTTGAACCGTCAGAGGATGGAGAGACCATTCCCCTGGGGAAACATTGTCTCTGGATAACATATCCGCACCCTGGTTCAGAATGCCTGGCACGTGTGCAGCCCTCAGCGAGCGCAGGTTGTGCTGAGCCCATAGAATGAGACTCTTGGCCATGGCGTGCAAGGTGATCGACCTGAGGCCGCCCTGGCAATTTATGTAAGACACCACTTCCATGTTGTCCGTTCGGACCAGGCAAGGCAAGAGACGGGCCTGCCCTCGTAGAGGGCTCCCCAACCTAGGTTGGAGGCATCTGTCGTGATCACCTTTCTCCTCGAAATCACACCTAAACTCACGCCAGACTGGTACCAGTCGATAGCTTTCCAGGGAGTCAGGGCTTTGATGCTCCAGCCGCGATTCGCTCTGATCAGTAAGTGGCCGGAGCGCCACGCGTGAGCTGGGACACGGCTGGTGCTGATGCTGCCATGAGACCCAACATCTTCTGGAATCTTCTGAGGGGGGTGCGGGCGCAACTGCACGAACCTATAACGGGGCGGCTCAGACGCGTAGTCCAATCAGGGCAATACACTGCGTTTTTAAAAAAATGGCTTCAATATTCTCGAGAAAAGGAGTTTTCCCATAGCGTAAGCTACTTACGCAATAGGAGAGACCTCTCGAAAGGGAACCGTCCTCGCAAGGAAATATTTCTGCTCTGGGCACGCACACAACAGTATCTGCTTGTGCACGTGGCTGTGATGAGTGCCATTTCAGACATATTATGGGGAAAAAGTCTTATATTCGGACCAGTACGGTACAATACAATTATTAAATTAAAATCTGCCTCTTTCTGGTCATGACCATTTCAAACGTATTTATTTATTTATTAGCATCGTATGTCAGGCTCATTTCTATAAAAGCTAGCAGATAGGAGCTTGCTCCTGCTTGCTTTAGCATTGTATAACGTGCAACAAGAGAAAGATACCGACACGTTTTATCATGTTGTTGACGTTAGCCTACATTACATCCAGGTTGCTGCCACTCGTCTCCATAAATTAACAATTAACTTAGGTAACATTGGTTAATAACAGTGGGTTAAATAATGACATTGGCAACATGTAAGCTAACTTACCTCAGGCTTGCTTTCCAACGTGCAGTTCTTTGTCCCCGGGGTGAGGAGTTTTCATGCCTGAATTATCATGTAAACATTTACAAATGATGTTTAAAAAAATGTTTTAGTAATTGATTAAACTATTAATGAAGTCTGTATTCCTCCAGGAGGCGCTCAACATAATAACTGTAATAAAACATGGAGAGACTCTTGAACCTAAAAATGAGAAAACTTTATTGATAAAATCAAGCAAAATAACAAATGTACAGACGTCCAACAATCAAAGAACACACAATCTCTTACACCAGTATTATCAGATATAAAAACGCTTTGATGTTATTTGCTCAGCTTCTTTCCAGAGTGGATTTTCATGTGTCGGTTTATCTTTGATTTTTGTGTGAAACTCTTCCCGCACTGATCACATGAGTACGGTTTCTCTCCAGTGTGGATCCTCTCGTGTGTGTTCAGATGTTCTGACCGACTGAAAGTCTTGTCGCAGTGTGAACACTTGTAAGGTTTCTCTCCAGTGTGAATTCTCTGGTGCCGTTTCAAATTTTCAGCTGTAATAAAAGTCTTCTCACACTCAAAGCACATGATTTCTTACACCAGTGTGTATTTTCTGATGTGCTTTTAAATCCTGCAGACGTGAAAAACTCTTTCCACACAAAGAACATGAATGTGGTTTCTCCTGTGAATGAACTGTCATGTGTTTCTTCAGGTCTGAAGCCCTCAAAAATGTTTTACCACATTGATCACATTTGTGCAGATTCTCTCCAGTGTGGATGATCATGTGAGACTTAAGGTGTCCTTTATGTGTAAAACTCTTCCCACACTGATCACATGTAAATGGTTTCTCTCCAGTGTGGATGATCATGTGATACTTAAGGTGTCCTTTATGTGTAAAACTCTTCCCACACTGATCACATGTGAACGGTTTCTCTCCAGTGTGGATCCTCATGTGAACCGTGAGACTCTGTTTGCGTGTGAAACTCTTTCCACACTGACGGCAAGTGAAACATTTCTTGTCTCTTCTTTTCAGTAAAGAAATACTTTCAGTCTGTGAGTGAGTTTTAGCTCCAGTTTTGACCTGATGATGTTTCTCCTCCTCTTCACTCTCCTCATTCTCCAGCGTCATGTCTGAAATTAAAGTAATAAAGTTACATTTTAATAAATCCTTAAAAAGTGCAATGTAGAAAATGAGTTCATGAAAATAATCTCAATCCAGTGTAATGTTGACTGCATTCATTAACCCAGTTACCAAAGTTTAAAAAATTTGTTATCAGAAACTATAAATTAGATTAATTTTGGTGTTTTTAAAATGTATTGATAAAATAAAAAATAGATAGATAAAAATTAAATATGTAAAATATAAGACCTTAAGATCATATTCAGTTTGTTCTCCTGATGTTGACAATAAATGTGAATGTTTATCAAATCTTGTTTCACTGACCATTTGATCAAAACAAGAAAATGAAAGACATTTGAATTTCAGGCCCTAATTTGTACCCTGCACATAGAGAGCGTCCCCGATATTATTTATCGATTAAACTGTTTCTTTTCTGTTTCCATAAATCTGATGAACTGCTTTATAACTTTAATGTTCTTCAGCCTCATTAAAGGCACAATATGTAAGATTTTTTTTATTAAAGGGGGGGTGAAACACTCAGTTTCAGTCAATCTCATGTTAATCTTGAGTACCTATAGAGTAGTATTGCATCCTTCATATCTCCAAAAAGTCTTTAGTTTTATTATATTTATAAAAGAAAGATAGGCTGTACCGAGTCTTTCCGGAAAAAATCGAGCGCCTGGAGGCGTGCCGTGTGGGCGGTGCTTACGCGCCGATAGCTAACAACACGCATACATTTGAAGCAGTTTTACTCCCCGCCTGCGGTTCCAACGCATGACCGTGAACCTTTATCGTTGGGATTGCTAAATCCGGCGTCGAACTGGGCCTTGTTTATAAAACAATCATTGTCGAAATGCAGGGAACAAACAAAGTCCTGTGACTGCAGCGAGCACAGCGCTTTGATGGGCGTACTGCTTTCGCTCTCTCGTTCTGGTCTACGGGTGCACGCGCGCACTTCCGGGAGAAGTGCCCTTAGGACCTGTATAAGGAAATTCCGCCCCATCTGACGTCACACATGCCCATACTCGAAAAAAACTTTCCGAAACTTGTGACAAACCGGAAGGAGTATTTTTGGCACAGAAATACTCCATCAAACGTACAACTTAATTTTTGAAATTTTGTCCATGTTTAGCATGGGAATCCAACTCTTTAACAGTGTAAAAAACTCAGTATGCATGAAATAGCATTTCACCCCCCCTTTAAAATATCCAAAAACCACCAAAACAGTGTTTTATATTTTGTTGACTTGTGTATTAACATTATCCAAAAATGGGACAGGGGACAATACTTGACAAATGCATTCACAGCCTTCCCCCACTATGTTATTGAACTTCAATACATAAAGTAATACATCCTTTTCATTCAACTTTTGGCCCACAACAATAGAATAACAACAACCAAATATTTTTTTTTAAATTACATGATACTGTTTCTTTCATGGCCACAGGTTAAAATAAAATCAGGCATTAAAAAAACCCCCACTATTTCAGTAAAAAATTATTTCAGTCCTCCTGATGTTCTCCTGTGTACTTTCCTTATGTGTTCTTCTAGATCGCTACACCTTTATCTGACACTGACACGTATGCGCCACAGCTTTGCAGGTCATGCATTCTGCTTTACACGGATCCCGACCGAGACGAAAACAGGAATTTTCTCTGTAAATCATCTGTGAATTTACATTTGTTTGTTTTTTTATGCTTTTCATGAGCCATGTGCCACTGTTGACAAGCAAGCGCCGCTCTGTCTCTGTATGGTCACCCTACCTTATCGACAGAAAATGATTCATTGTTATATAGCTCAACACGGTTAGTATTATCGTTTAAATCTCTTGTTTTCTTGATTTACCACGAGTACCATGTTTTTAACATGCCTCAGAGACAACACTATTGTCAAGTGACTAACAGCATAACCGGAAAGAGCTTTATTTGTAGTGACACTAATACAGCATTTTACCCCTGACACGACAGGAAAGTTCATTTTAAGCCCCTTTCACACAGAGATTCCAGAAAATACACGGATAAAGTGACCCGGGATTTGACCCGGGTTCGTTTGATTTTGGTTCATTCACACTGCCAGTGATTTTCCGGAATCATAGTGTTCACACACAACCCGTAAAAATCCTGTAAAGACACGTGACATCGATGTGACTTGTAATGTCTCAGCAGAGTCTTAAGTTTGCTTATGAGCTGCGATTTCTCTCTCGAGAAACCACGCTTGTAAATTTTTTTCTCTGATTCGATCATAAACTAGCGCATTACGCACCGTTTCTCCAGCTGGTCGAACGATCCCGGCTTCTGCGTCATCACTACGACACGGCATTATTACGGCTTTTGTTCACACAGCGCGCGTTCCGGGACTGACCACGGCAATGTTACTAGGTCACACGTCAATTTGCCGGGATCATCGCGCTGTGTGAAAGGGGCTTTAGTGAGATATCCTGACAACATCTCATCTGATTTTCTCTCTCTTTTTTTAGGACAAAAGTTTTTTCCATGTGCAGATTATTAAAGGGGTGGTATAATGCCCTTTTCACAAGATGTAAAATAAATCTCTGATGTCCCCAGAGTGTGTATGTGAAGTTTTAGCTCAAAATACCCCACAGATATTTTTATATAGCATGTTAAAGTTGTCACTTTTTGAGGGTGAGCAAAAACACACCGTTTTTGTGTCTGTCGCTTTAAATGCAAATGAGCTCCTGCTCCAGGCACAGGGGGCGGAGCTTCAAGAGCTCATTCTTAGTAGTGATGGGAAGTCCGGTTCTTTTCCGCGAACCGGTTCTTTCGGACAGTTCGTTTCAATGAACCGGTTCAAAAAACCGGTTCACCAGTTCTTTTACGTCATCACGTAATGACGTCAATTCAATCATCCCGGCGGATAAATATACATTCAAATAAAGGCATTTGTAATCATAACTTCAGTTACATAATAGTGCTCATCGTCATAATCATCTTGGATAGGTTTCTTACATTTACGTTTTGAAAATTAACCCTGTAGTAGGCCTAAGGCGATGCGCAAACGCGGATGTTTTACATGTCTTAAAGTGAATAAACTTCATCATTTTTATTTTATTTGTAATTAAATAAACTTACATTTCGCCGAATTCGGCCCCTCATTCAAGTCCTTGGTTCACCCGTGCTCATGTATCAGCACAGCGCAGAGACAGTAACACAGCATCAGTCGGCCAAAAGAAAGTTCGGTTCAGAGACGGTGTTGTTATCACGCATGCGCAGTCTCTCCAGCTCGTCGGTTCTCCGTATCGAACGTGTCCGAAAGAAACGGTTCTCGGTTCTGTACTGGTGATGCGAGAACTGCTGCAACAACCAGTTCTTGACTCGAGAACCGCCTGTGTGTGAGCTGAGAACTACTGAAACCTTACTAGGCTATAGCCTTATTCAGTCGACAAAACAAAAAACTTGATGCATATCTATGTTTAATACGTTATGTTTTGATTAACACATTATAAACATTTACTTTGCACCCTTTAAAACCTTGACAAGAGTTTACGTCAAAAATGTATATCAACTTACTTAGAAATTAAATGATCTGTTCCAGAAAATAATGTTTTAGTATAATAATAAATGTTTAGTTTTACAATCCATTCATTGTGTTTCCAATCTTTAAAATAATACAGTGAAAAGGCAGTAGCCTATGTGATAAAAATGTTTCTAACATGTTTTATTTTGTTAGACTTATTGATGTTCAGTAAAATACTTCAGATTTGCATGCATTTCGTCCCTCTGAAAAAATTGCACGCATGCTCAGCTCATCAGCTCGTCGGTTCTCCGTATCGAACGTGTCCGAAAGAAACAGTTCTCGGTTCTGTACTGGTGATGTGAGAACCGCTGTACCTGTACGTTCGGTAGTGCGCGCATGCTCAGTATCAACTGCTCGTGCTCATCACTTCTCTCAGCACGTCTCAGTTCAGTGAACTGTTGGATTTACTGGAGTAACATATGCCTACTCCGGGATATTGGTTTATTTTGAGTAGAGGTGACTGTCAGGACTCAGGCATGTCCGAAAGTGAGTAACTTTACTAACTTGTTGTGGATCAGTGCTGACGCAAGACGCAAACTGTTTCGAACGATTCAGTCCGATTTAGTGTACTGGTTCGACCAGTTCACTAAAAAGAACCGGTTCAAAAGAACGATTCGTTCACGAACCGGACATCACTAATTCTTAGCAGCTTCGATAACCTCACACAAACTGAATTTTTCAAAAACTTTTAGCCTTTCATGTTCAAACCAGAGTCAGACAATGATGGAGAGACTCAAGAAGAAGTGACAACATGTAGAAGCAACAGGACATTTCTGAATGGTTAGTTGATGAATTTATGTAGCTTATGTGTAGTTATTAGGCTTGTTCGACTTGAACCGGCGCTGCACAGACCGATCGGTTTATGACATCAAAGTACCGCGAGAGCAATTAAAAAGCATAAGGAGCCGTCTACTTTCTATTCGCTCTCGCGGTACTTTGATGTCATTCACAGATCGGTCTGTGCAGCACCGGTCCAAGTCGAACAAGCCTATCTTCTAGTCATTGATTAGCATATTCTGTCATGATAATCTATAAACCGTGTTCCGGCAGCGGGGTTTATGTAAATTTCAGGGTTTGTGATGTCACTAACCGGGAGGAATGTCGTGTAGTCTCTACCAGCCGTTTGTTGTAGTCCTTAAAGGGATAGTTCACTTTGAAATTAATTTTTGGTATGTTTTAGCTTACCTCAAGGGCATCCAAGATGTAGGTGTCTTTTTTTCCGCAGTAGTTTCAATTTTGATATTTTTAGGGCAAACCGTTCTTGTCTGTCAGTCATATAATGCAGGTCTATGGTCATTATCTCAAAGAGCATGCACAGAGTCCAAATTAAAACAATTCCCTGTCGTCCAAATTAAACAATTCCCCATCGTAAGTACACATTGATGGCCTAAGACACGAAACGAGCGGTTTGTGTGAGAAGACGAACGGTATTTATATCGTTTTTACGTCTTATACACAGCCATGTCCAAGTGATCTGATCTGACGTGTGCGCAGACTGGTGCATAGATATATACACTAGATGTCGCTTTAAAGACATTCGTTCCAATGAACTGCCGTAGACAAGGCGACATCTAGTGTATATATCTATGCGCCAGTCTGCGCACACGTCAGATCAGATCACTTGGACATGGCTGTGTATAAGACGTAAAAACGATATAAATACTGTTCGTTTTCTCACACAAACCGCTCGTTTCGTGTCTTAGGCCATCAATGTGTACTTACGATGGGGAATTGTTTAATTTGGACGACGGGGAATTGTTTTAATTTGGACTCTGTGCATGCTCTTTGAGATAATGACCATAGACCTGCATTATATGACTGACAGACAAGAACGGTTTGACCTAAAAATATCAAAATTGAAACTACTGCGGAAAAAAAGACACCTACATCTTGGATGCCCTTGAGGTAAGCTAAAACATACCAAAAATTAATTTCAAAGTGAACTATCCCTTTAAAAAGCAATTTTGTTAAAAGCAAATATCTCCCTTTGCTTTGAACTTTGAGCGTTGTAACTTTGCAGATGTTGTTTATGCTCAAGCAGCAACATTACACACTAACTAAAGTTAGAAAAGTCAAATCATAATCAACCACCCCTTTAAATCTGCACAGAGACATTATCTCAGAAAACATTATCTAAATGATTCCCGTTCACACGGATCCACGGAAACGACTAAAGCGCTGTATTATGCAGGCCAGACAAGTAGGGCTGCAACAAACGATTATTTTGATAATCGATTAATCTAACGATTATTAGAACGATTAATCGACTATTCATCGATTATTTCGCCGACTAATCAGTACGTTTGGAACGATTATTCAGCCTTTTTAATTAGTTAAAACACGGAGTTATACATATTCTAACTATAATATAAAAAAAGAAAATCACTTCAGCTTTTGAAATGGTTGTTTTAAACAACTTTGAGCAACTAAACAGGTCATTCTCTTTAAGTTTTCAGATTTCTGTCCAACTCAAATCACACACAAATGCTCTCTAAGCATTGTTTAAATATTCTGTTCTCTTTCAATAGAAAAAAATAAACAAAAAAAATTATCAGCTGCATTACAGACACACTTAAACTGCAAACAATTATTATAAGAATCTTTTATTTTTATTTTTTTATTGATATGACAATTGAGCTGAGCTGACAGAGACATTCTCATTCACCTTTTAATTTACAGTATAAAAAATTAACTGACATGATATTCTTCATAACATCTCCTTTTGTAAGTCTTCATGAATATGTAACAAAATACAGGCAAGGGATAAGACTGTAATAACGTTACCTAATAGAGCTACAATAATAAAAACAGCCCGACTCCTAAGCTCGATCAAGCTTTATTCTATGCAAAAATAAATCATCACATTACTGTAATTATATTATTATTGTTAATTATTATTGCTATTATTAGAAGTATTGCATTCTCTAAAAAGAGATTTACTGCTAGTTATTTAGCTTCAGCTGGAGAATATTCACCTCTCACCGGCTCGTCTCGTGCCGGGTTTTTCCTCTTTAAGTGTTTTAACATGCATGTTGTGCTCCCGTGAAAAGCAAGTTCCGCCTTGCATGTATTGCATACGACAGCATTCTTGGTTTGCAGTTTTGTGAAACTTTACACACCTTGCTAGTTCGGATTCGTTTGCACTCCGTCATAATTCGCGCTGTGTTTTCTTCTACCGCAATAGCATTTGTAACGGCTGCATTACACTCTAGCGCTACAGCGCCGTAGCGGTCAAATCGCGATATTGCAGGCCCTTACATTAGGTCACGTGGGATCAAACGACTACTCGACAACAAAGATATTTGTCGACAATTTTTTATTGTCGACGTTGTCGACAATGTCGACTAATCGTTTCAGCCCTACAGACAAGTTATTGGCGATTTCACTTTGTAAAGAAAGACTACACACCTGCGCATGCCTATATTAAACATGTGAAACACACATATTTGAAGTTTACACAGATGATAACGATATCGCTTTCGAAAGTTGTTTTCAAAAAACCTTTTTCAAACTTTGCGTTCTCAGGCCACCAAAACTCTGCTGCCGTATAAATGAGCGACATAAACGTTTTCTGTGTCATGTAAACGGTAGCCTGGTAATACCAAACTCTGCTACTTCGCTTTGCTTCGTAGACAGAGTCTGGCATGGCATAATTGAAAAGCGTTTTCTTTCTCGCAGGGGGGCGCTTGTCTGAAGTTTAAAATCATTGGTTACCCGTAAGCCAATCACATAACGTTTGGTTATGGTGTGTGTTATGCGCATGCTCAGCCGCATCTAACTTCCACTGTAAACACATGTATGATGCGAAAACAAAACCATCGAGCGAAATACCGGAGTGAACATGGCTGTGAACGACTTTTGCAGATTATGTGAAGTAAATCTACGTATCCACGGTACACACGGCTCTCAGCCCGCCCTCTGTTCGTTGATTGGCCGGCTGTTTTCAGGCAGGAGGAAAACGGAAAGCTATGACGCTGTCTCAGACTGAGTACAGAAGCGAAATGAAATTGAGCGGAAGTACGAAGTCTGACGTAGTCAGGCTATGTAAACGGCCCCTAATTTAATCAATTATTTTTACATCGGAAATGAATCGAAAACTGGACAATGACTTTCTTCTAGAGCTGCTGTGCAGCCAAAACAATCTTTGTTGCATTATTTTCCTGTTATCACTGTAAAGCTCCTATGAAACAGTCTATATAAGTACTATATACAGTGAGGAAAATAAGTATTTGAACACCCAGATATTTTTCAAGTTCTCCCACTTGGAAATCATGGAGGGGTCTGAAATTGTCATCGTAGGTGCATGTCCACTGTGAGAGACATAATCAAAAAAAAAAAAAAAAAACAGAAATCACAATATATGATTTTTTAACTATTTATTTGTATGATACAGCTGCAAATAAGTATTTGAACACCTGTCTATCAGCTAGAATTCTGACCCTCAAAGACCTGTTAGTCTGCCTTTAAAATGTCCACCTCCACTCCATTTATTATCCTAAATTAGATGCACCTGTTTGAGGTCGTTAGCTGCATAAAGACACCTGTCCACCCCATACAATCAGTAAGAATCCAACTACTAACATGGCCAAGACCAAAGAGCTGTCCAAAGATACTAGAGACAAAATTGTACACCTCCACAAGGCTGGAAAGGGCTACGGGGAAATTGCCAAGCAGCTTGGTGAAAAAAGGTCCACTGTTGGAGCAATCATTAGAAAATGGAAGAAGCTAAACATGACTGTCAATCTCCCTCGGACTGGGGCTCCATGCAAGATCTCACCTCGTGGGGTCTCAATGATCCTAAGAAAGGTGAGAAATCAGCCCAGAACTACACGGGAGGAGCTGGTCAATGACCTGAAAAGAGCTGGGACCACCGTTTCCAAGGTTACTGTTGGTAATACACTAAGACGTCATGGTTTGAAATCATGCATGGCACGGAAGGTTCCCCTGCTTAAACCAGCACATGTCAAGGCCCGTCTTAAGTTTGCCAATGACCATTTGGATGATCCAGAGGAGTCATGGGAGAAAGTCATGTGGTCAGATGAGACCAAAATATAACTTTTTGGTCATAATTCCACTAACCGTGTTTGGAGGAAGAAGAATGATGAGTACCATCCCAAGAACACCATCCCTACTGTGAAGCATGGGGGTGGTAGCATCATGCTTTGGGGGTGTTTTTCTGCACATGGGACAGGGCGACTGCACTGTATTAAGGAGAGGATGACCGGGGCCATGTATTGCGAGATTTTGGGGAACAACCTCCTTCCCTCAGTTAGAGCATTGAAGATGGGTCGAGGCTGGGTCTTCCAACATGACAATGACCCGAAGCACACAGCCAGGATAACCAAGGAGTGGCTCTGTAAGAAGCATATCAAGGTTCTGGCATGGCCTAGCCAGTCTCCAGACCTAAACCCAATAGAGAATCTTTGGAGGGAGCTCAAACTCCGTGTTTCTCAGCGACAGCCCAGAAACCTGACTGATCTAGAGAAGATCTGTGTGGAGGAGTGGGCCAAAATCCCTCCTGCAGTGTGTGCAAACCTGGTGAAAAACTACAGGAAACGTTTGACCTCTGTAATTGCAAACAAAGGCTACTGTACCAAATATTAACATTGATTTTCTCAGGTGTTCAAATACTTATTTGCAGCTGAATCATACAAATAAATAGTTTTAAAAAATCATACATTGTGATTTCTGGATTTTTTTTTTTGAGATTATGTCTCTCACAGTGGACATGCACCTACGATGACAATTTCAGACCCCTCCATGATTTCTAAGTGGGAGAACTTGCAAAATAGCAGGGTGTTCAAATACTTATTTTCCTCACTGTAAATGACTTGACCCCAGATGCTAATCAGGACAACGCATTTCTCTCAGCATCTGACAGAAGCGTCACCAGCTTTCACACGTGTCTTTCAAAATTAAAGAGGCATAAAAAAAACAGAGAATTACGTTTGTTGTTGTTTTTTGACAGCACACTATACGACTCACTCAAAACGGTCTTGCAACAAACCAGTTGAGCAGGGGTCTCCAACACGTCGCTCGCGAGCTACCAGTAGCTCGTGGCCTGATTGGAGGTAGCTCGCCAAGGGCCGTTCACATATCGCGTCTTTTGCGCGCTCAAGTTCGTTATTTCAAATAGTTGAAGCGACGCGCTCATTTTTCCAGGCGCAGCGAGTTAACATGAAGGATGGGAGTGCACCCAAACATTACGGGTGTTTTTATTCTTCTCCGTAAATAAATATTTTTTTCGGTGGTGGAAATCCATTAGCTACTAAAACTTTGTCATTGTGGAGAGCGCAGTGCACGGTTGCATAGCAACGACAGACGCAACAGGAAAATTGGACAGAATTTTACTATTAATAATAAAAGATAAGCTAATGTGCATTGTAAATGTCAGTGATTTATCTTTTTTGACTCATTCTTTTTATAAAAACTTTTTCTGTCAAAACTTTATTTGAACTTGTAGCCTACATGTTAGTAGATAACATGTTGCAAAACACTCCTTTAAAATCTGGCCATCATTTTTAATGTTATTATTTTAATGTTTATGTAAACAAAAAGTGCATATAAGTTTATTTGTTATTTGCTGATTTTCGACATAAAACTTGGTGAATTGATTTCATTGTGTAGTATTAGTACTTTTTGAACAGGATTCTGTGATAACCGTGATCATTTTGGTCACTATAATCATGAAATGAAATTTTCATGCCATTTCATCTCTAGTTATCATGTACTATAAAATCAACTATAATTATGTGTTTTTACAGTATAATATGCAAAGTACAATTTTCTATAATTTTTTTTTTTTTTTATCTCTGATTCTGTTCTTTTCTCTGACATTAAAGGGTGACATATAGGCCAACAAAAACTCTTTTAGGTCTAAAACAGTTTGGATAGTTGTTAATATGAGAGTTATGAGACATTATTTAAGATATTTAAAGGAGAACTTGGTAACTTTTTTAACTTAATAAAACTGTCTAGAAATCATTTGGATGGTTAAACAACCTGTTCTGGTGATATTGGTGACTTTCCCCGCTCCCCCCAGCGTTCCCAGGCGGAAAACCAACCTTGCAACTTGCGCACTGCCGTCCCGGCAAAGTGAAATTGGAAGTCTCGTGAGAAGCGAGAACTAGAACGAGAACGAGCGCGAAACACAAATTGCTTTACGGCAATTCGACATAAACACACACGCATGTATGATGTATTACCAGATGACCCACCTCGGTAGACATAGTTCCACGCGATACAGTTGGCTTGCTCCGATCAAAACAAACGCACATGAGCAGCGGTAGAGAGGGGGAGGAGGCCGCCGCAAGTGAGTTTTTTACGACTGTGTTGTGAAATATACGCCCCCCCACAGCTGTAGGGGGAGCTCGTGGGGAAAACATGCGACAACAAAAGGGAAAATCAGCAAAGAAGTGACTAGAGTTCGCTAGAGTTACAGAGTTCTCCTTTAAGTGTTGTATTACATGAGTAGCTCTCGACCACTTTCATTTTTAAAAAGTAGCTCTCAAATGAAAAAAGGTTGGAGACCCCTGCAGTTGAGAAACACTGACGTAGGCTATACATCTACTGTTCGCCGTTCACTGTTGTTCTGCTGAAGCTCATTCCCTTTATCTTTTCCACACTCGTTTGACTCACTCACGGCATCATCAAGCTGCGCCTTTGTTTCGAATAAGCGACTTCTAGTGGCAAAACTGACATACTGTGGCTTTAATAAAGAATCAGGAATAAACACCAACCTCTTTGTTCTTCAGTGTGTTTCATTCTGCAGTGTTCTGGATCTCTCATGTTCTCACTGTCCTTCAATAAACTCTGTCTTTGCAGATTTCAGCTCTTCCTGATGGTTTGATGCTCGTCTTCACTTGTAGCTGATGGGAATATTCCAGCATTTATTGGTGAATTGCAGAGGGAGGAGCTTCATTGAAGGAGGAGGAGCTTCACTGAAGGAGGTGGAGCAGATCTGACAAAATCAAGAAGAAATCACTTACTGAGTTTTTTTTATATACCAATTTACACATTTTAAGTATTTATATTCATCTATCTGTATAGTAAAGTAACGTTTAAGTAAATTAATCTCAAAGTGTTGGAATTCACAAAATCTACCTCTTTTTATTTCTAAGAATTTCATGTACATGCTTTTTCCCAACATTTATCTCATTTACATATTGGCAAATAATTATAGAAAATCAGTTAAAGTTACCAGATACCAAAACATAAACCATGTAATAATAAACAAAGTATACTATATATATATATATATATATATATACATACATACCAAATTTGTTGTTTTGTCAGTTATCGTAATCTTCAGTTGGACCGTTGTCAACTCCATCTGTTTTTGTCAACTCTGTCATTATTAAACACAGTCAGATGAAGGTTTCTATTAATTTAGAAATAAATATTTTATTCATTTTTTCATTTAATGTGTTTGAATATTAAAACATCAACTGAACTGTAATATGTCTGATTTGCCTAAGAACATTGGTTATATTTGTTTAATAATAAAACAGAGGGAAGAGATTTAAGCAATTTAGGAACTGGATTGTTCTTAATAACCCTAACACAGAAAAGTTTAAGTATTTTTTTACTAAGCTCCTTTACTGAACACCAGTATTACATAATTGAAGACTGTATACTGTTGTTGGATGGATCAAATTAAAATATCATGCTTTTTATCTGACTGAGTTGACAGATTAAGTTAAAAAGTGAATAAATGTACATTTTTAGAAAGAAGGAAAGAAATATTTTCAGAAAAACCTGTTCCCTTACATGGCTCATTAGCTGAGACCCTTGTCTACAAATGTATCAGTTTATAATTAATAAATTATTAAATATTAAAAACTAACTTCTAAAATATGTTTTGTCCTTTACCTCAAGAAACAGTGATTACTATTATTTCTCAAAAAATACAGAAAAAAAAGCAGTTATATAAAGTCATACACTATGGCACCCATCTTTATCAAACATTTAGTTATATTTCCTAATAACCCCATTCATGGCAACAAGGCAGTTCGCTAACATCTTACCGTTTTGTGTGTGAAACTGATTTCTTCTTTCTTTAGTGTACACGAATAGCGACGAACACGATGGAAACCGTTCAGAAATGACCGCGTAAAGCCCCGTTCACACTGCCAGCGACACGCAGCGACAAAGCGACATGATCCCATTCATTTCAATGGAGCGCTGGCGACTTCCAGCGACACGAGCGACAGTGACCGTTGGCGACAGAATGTGGGCGTGTCAAGCGACACGAGACGCGCGACAAAAGTTCAGAAATTTCAACTTTATGCAAATGAGAAGCGATTTTCGCGAGCGACAACCAATAGGAAAGAAGACTTTCAGAGGAGCTCAGCTCACGTCACCGTCTCGAGTGCAGGGAAGACAGGAGTTCGAGGGCGATTTCACTGTTTTATATGATTTGACTGTAACCACATACATGGATATAATAAAATGATGCATGGAAAAGAAACTGTCGACAGTCTCAGTGAGTTTAATTCACACATTTAGTTCGAGTGTTGTAATTATGATGCAAGTTTAGCACTGCTGCAGATCATTTTACAGTTTCCCCTGCATTATGTTGACTATTAGGGACAAGAAAATTGATTATTTGTCAAATTCGAATGACGTTTTAGTAATTTATGACAGTATGAGTTAATCTGTTGATTGATCGATCGTTAATCCAGTAGGCTAAATGATTTAATCCACTGAACACTGCTGTGGTAATATAAAAACACTCTCCCAACAGCATACTGTTTCTTTTGAGCCTAAATCCTTGTCAAATTAAAATGATATAGTTGTATATATCACTTGTGATGGTATTTTGTATAGATATGGCCAGACGTGCAGTCTACCAGTCACATTAGAGCGACAGCACTATGAACGCCCACAAGCGACTTCACAGTACAGAGACTAGCGACATACAGCGACAAAATCGCTGGCAGTGTGAACGGGGCTTCATTCTTCAAACTGCGAAAGCGCGCGAACTGTTCACCTCAGAAGACTCCACTGACTGACTGACGTAGCGCGCGCTTGTGATGTCGTCATCACCGCGAGTCGAAATAAATGTTAGATTATCAAAAACTCGCCAAATACTGTATAAAACAGCAAGACATCAATAAAACATTATCAAACAAAAATAAAAAACGGTTACAGACGTAGACAGACAGCAGTCCGTTCAATCTCAGTCATGAAATATATTAGACATTTAAAAGCTTTATCGAGAAATTTAAAGCCCAAAGCAATCACAATATTTTAATGGCTTAAATGTAACTAAAATTATGAAATTATTTATTCTTGATGCAAGAAGAATTAACGATGAAAGTTAGCTTGTAAAATACAAAGTGTAAACAAATGTGACATATCTCTCTGCAAAAAAAAAGAAAGAAAAATAACAAGAACAGTTTGAAACTGTAAAAAAAACAGTATATTTTCCTTCATAAATGTATAAACAAACTACGATAAAAATGCATCATAAAAAATTGACATAACATTTAACTCATAATAAAGTATAATGATATTTATTTATACCATGAAGCAAAATTATATACAAGAATGAAACGTCTAGATGATGTTCTTTGATCTGAATCTCACAGTAGAAACTGCTGGTCTTGAAGATGAACTTTATTCACTGTGACAAATTTAGATGATGTTTTTATCCTGTCGCTCCTTGTGGCTGGTTAGGACAGATTTTGAAGAGATGTTATTGCTTGACGGTGTTATTGTGTCACGTTCGGTGAGGATGCGGCATTAGACCTGAAAGTGCTGGATCTGAAGATGATCTACTTTCTGTGATTGTATTTATTGTGGCTGAGTAGAGAAGATATCTGAGTGAAGCTCTTCCCACATGCAGTGCAGTGATACGGTTTCTCTCCAGTGTGGATCCTCTCGTGTGTTTTCACATGTTCTGACCGACGGAATCTCTTGTCGCAGTGTGAACACTTGTAAGGTTTCTCTCCAGTGTGAGTCCTCCAGTGTTGTTTCAAACGTATAGCGGTAATAAAACTCTTCCCACACTCAAAGCACTTATGAGCTTTTTCACCAGTGTGTGTTTTCTGATGAAGTCTTAAATCCGGCAGACGCGAAAATCTTTTTCCACACAAAGAACATGAATGTGGTTTCTCCTTTGAATGAACTAACATGTGGCTCTTCAGGCCTGTAGACCTCGAAAATCTTCTGCCACATTGATCACATTCGTACGGTTTCTCTCCAGTGTGGATGTTCATGTGTTCCTGAAGGTTTGATGATTGTCTAAAACTCTTCCCACACTGATCACATGTGAACGGTTTCTCTCCAGTGTGGACCCTTGTGTGAATCTCAAGACTTAGTTTGTATTTAAAACTCTTTCCACACAAAGAACATAAATATGGTTTCTCCTGTGAATGAACTCTCAGGTGGCTCTTTAGGGATGAAGCACACAAAAATGTTTTGCCACATTGATCACATTCATACAGTTTCTCTCCAGTGTGGATGATCATGTGTTCCTGAAGGGTTTCTTGTCGTGTGAAACTACTCAGACACTGATGGCAGATGAAATATTTCTTGTCTCTTATTTTCAAAGAAATACTTTCAGTCTGTGAGGGAGTTTCTTCTTCAGTTTTGACATGATGTTTCTTCTCTCCAATCTCCTCATTTTCCTCCATCAGGCCTGAAATGAAAATAAAAATCATAATTTTAATGCATTTTTAATACCACAAAATGAGGTATATTGAAGGCTTATGGGAATATTCTATCATTTATTTGTTAACTGATGTGAGCATTAGGAAAATAATAATTCCGTAAAAAAACGTGGGAAGCGGCAGCGCGTTTCATTCATATGTTGACAGACATTATTGTTTGTATTTGCAATGTAAACTTTTGGCATTATAGTTATTCTGTGGTAATTTGGGGTCTCTGTGGTAAAAAGAAAACGTTTGAATTCAGACAGCCAGAATATACCCTTAAATATTATAAATCATCTCTATTTAAGATTGTAGTATTACTTTTCACATCTGACACAAACATACAAACTACAACAATATAACACCCATTTTTAGAGTTTGTTTTTTTCTGATTCCTGTCATTAACATTATATAACGGATTATGACCATCATTAATTTATTATCACATTAAGGACCAAGATAGCAATACATGTTTCTATTCCCATGAAATTTCCTCACAGATCAAAACTTCGTTTTGATCAAAAGTTTGAGATTATACATTCAATAACACTACATTATCACTCTCAAAATGAAACAAAAGACAAAATCGTTCGTTTGAATGATTTCAACATTTTCCTCAGATGCATCATTTCGTGCTGAACTAAATCAGTCTACAGACGCCAGAAAAGACGCACATTTCGCGCTTTATCCGATTAATGCAGTTCAGAAATAACCCTGTAAATGTTGCTGAAACAAACTGTATAAAGTGTATTTTATGGGTGTGTAAATACGTGAAATATCTGAACTGCAGAACTCACCTCAGAAGACACAACAAACGCGCCGAACGAGGAAGGACACGACTGATGACGTCAGCGCGGTGATGCCAAATAAACGCGCCAAATATTGCTAACAACTATTTATACAAAAATAACATGTATAACACACACTAAAATAACGCTTAAAGTTCATGTAAACAATAATTTAATCTCAGTCATGTGTAGGTTGAAAAAGAATTTATTAGACAGTTCAAAGATGTATTTAAAGGTTTTATCATTACATTTAAAACAGGGAAAGACCAATAGCAATCATAATAGTTAATGGCTTTAAGAGTTACTTTAAAATTATGAATTGATCATTTCTTAACACAAGTAGAATCAACAGACAATAAAACATTTCTGAGTGTCCAACTTGTGGAGCTATACGCATTGTAAAATTAAGAATCATTATGAAAATACAAATATTATTTTTGTAGTATAAAAATAATGAGCTAAATTATAATGTAAACATTTACAAATGTTTAAAAAAAATTGTTAGTAATTGATTAAACTATTAATGAAGTCTGTATTCCTCCAGGAGGCGCTCAACATAATAACTGTAATAAAACATGGAGAGACTCTTGAACCTAAAAGTGAGAAAACTTTATTGATAAAATCAAGCAAAATAGCAAATGTACAGACGTCCAACAATCAAAGAACACACAATCTCTTACACCAGTATTTTCTGATATACAGATATAAAAACGCTTTGATGTCATTTGCTCAGCTTCTTTCCAGAGTGGATTTTCATGTGTCGGTTTATCTGTGATTTTTGTGTGAAACTCTTCCCGCACTGATCACATGAGTACGGTTTCTCTCCAGTGTGGATCCTCATGTGCAGTTTTAAATGTTCAGCTCTAATAAAAGTCTTCTCACACTCAAAGCACATGTGATTTCTTACACCAGTGTGTATTTTCTGATGAACTTTTAAATCCTGCAGATGTGAAAAACTCTTTCCACACAAAGAACATGAATGTGGTTTCTCCTGTGAATGAACTGTCATGTGTTTCTTCAGGTCTGAAGCCCTCGAAAATGTTTTACCACATTGATCGCATTCATGCAGTTTCTCTCCAGTGTGGATGATCATGTGAGACTTAAGGTGTCCTTTATGTGTAAAACTCTTCCCACACTGATCACATGTGAACGGTTTCTCTCCAGTGTGGATCCTCATGTGAACCTTGAGACTCTGTTTGCATGTGAAACTCTTTCCACACTGAGTGCAAGTGAAACATTTCTTGTCTCTTCTTTTCAGTAAAGAAATACTTTCAGTCTGTGAGTGAGTTTTAGCTCCAGTTTTGACCTGATGATGTTTCTCCTCCTCTTCACTCTCCTCATTCTCCAGCATCACGTCTGAAATTAAAGTAAGAAAGTTACATTTTAATAAACCCTTAAAATGTGCAATGTACATGAAAATGGCTACATGAAAATAATCTCAATCCAGTGTAATGTTGACTGCATTACATTAACCCAATTACTAAAGTTAAAAGAAAAATGATAATAAAAAAGTTTATCTGAAACTATAAATGAGATTTTGATTGATTTATGCAAAAAATCTGCCATTCTCAATATTGTTTAATTTTGGTGTTTTTAAAGTTTAATGATAAAATAATAAATAGATAGATAAAAATTAAATATGTAAAATATAAGACCTTAAGATCATATTCAGTTTGTTCTCCTGATGTTGACAATCAATGTGAATGTTTATCAAATCTTGTTTCACTGACCATTTGATCAAAACAAGAAAATGAAAGACATTTGAATTTCAGGCCCTAATTTGTACCCTGCACATAGAGAGCGTCCCCGATATTATTTATCGATTAAACTGTTTCTTTTCTATTTCCGTAAATCTGAGGAACTGCTTTATAACTTTAATGTTCTTCAGCCTCATTAAAGGCACAATATGTAAGATTTTTTTATTAAAATATCCAAAAACCACCAAAACAGTGTTTTATATTTTGTTGACTTGTGTATTAAAGGAACACGCCGACTTTTTGGGACTTTAGCTTATTCCCCGTATCCCTAGGGTGACCAGACGTCCCGAAAAATTCGGGACAGTCCCGAAATCTAAACTGTTGTCCCGAATCCCGAATCTGGCCCTAATTGTCCCGAAAATTATACTAAAGCAAAATCTTGAGTAGTTATTGTCTGATAAACATTAAAAACTGTCTGCGGAGGTTGAGGCCGGCGACACACTGGCTGCGTGGCGTGTCCGTTTTTATTTCGGCTCCCCTGTTAACAGGTTAACTCGTCCGTTAAGCTTGCACACTGCCTGCGTGACACGCGCGTCTCAGGCGCGCCTTGAGCCGCGCGGAAAACGCGAGCATGCTAGAAATAGAACCGACGCCTATTTTTCACGCGACACGCAAGGCAAAATAGAATAGGAAAAGATGTTTGTATGTCATTTTGACATGAAAACATATTAATAAATGACATTTTGATGTTTGAAAGTTTAAGTTTTTACATAAATGCAGATATAAATGTAATAATAAAAAAAAATATGATCGATTTTCAAATATTGCACCTGTCAATACAGAACGAAATATTCTGTAGCCTATTTTGCCTATTATTAGAGCGCAAGTTGCTGCAGCCGCGAGGACAGTCACTGCTGCACGCGTAAAGGAGTGATTGATTGTGATTGATTGTTCGCGGCACTGCAAAAAAATACTTCACTACACAATTATCTCGTTATTTTCGTTTAAGCTTATTAGTGTTAGGCTATACTGAAAGGTCTGATTTACGCACTGTTACTTACAACAGTCATTGTTTTTTTTCTTTTCACAATGACATTTGAGTTCATGATTTTAATGTGTTTTTTTTTTTTTTTTGTGGCAGACTAAAGAATAATGACAGACTGTTGATCTTTGAATAAAACTATGTTTGGTTCAGGTTTGAAATTCATTATCTTTTATTATAGGCTACGCAGTCTAATATCATAGAAGCCCCCCATCCCATTCAGCCAATCTCATCTGGTCACCCTACGTATCCCCCAGAGTTAGATAAGTCCATACATACCATTTTCATCTCCGTGCGTGCTGTAACTCTGTGTGACGCACCCACCGCTAGCTTAGCACAAACACTGGAGGTAAACGGCTCCAGCTAGCATACTGCCTAGAGCCCTGCACAGGGCAAAACATCCAGCCCTAACCGAGACCTGGCCCGTGGTGTTCAAGCCCTAATCCGGCCCCAGCCCGAAAACGTCTGCAATTTTTCAACCCGAACCCGACCCGAGACCAACATCAGTATCACTTTAAGCTCTCTCTGACGCGCGCTCTCTAGGTAAAATTTTATTATAGGCCTCAAACATAACTAACACCACCGACAATTATGCCCACAAATATTAATACAGACTGTCCATTACAGAGAAGCATAAGCATGCAGTAGAGAATATTATAGGCTATAGCCAAATGTGATCCAGCAGTAAATAAAGATTTACGGCCTACCTTTTTTTGATGTCAAGTAACTTTACTGAAGAACAACGTTTCAAAGAACTCTTCGCCAACTGGCTAACGTTAAATAATAATACAAATATATAGCATGGGAAAACCCAGACAACTTCCGGCAAATTTATATTTGCTCTGCAAGTAGTCTGGCAAAGAGCTCATTCAAGCCCATTTCTAATCCGTCGAAATCACGGCACCAATCAGAAACGTTGAGGCGGGCTTTACACGAGGACGATCGCTCTCATTGGTTTTAGGTCTATCCGATTGCGCCCAGAGGCTAGGGCTGCAGCTATCGATTCTTTTTGTAATCGATTAATCTAGCACTTAATCGATCGATTAATCGAGTAATCGGATAAAAAATGTTTGGGTGTTTTTAAACAACCAAAACAAATAATGCATAACGAAAATGATGTGGCTGTAAAATGATCAAGCATTTGGCTTTTATTTCTCAACAAAAAAAAAAAACAGAGGTATTTATTCCAACTCCAACATTTGGCTCCAAAACTAAGCCTATTTATTGCAATTTTTACCCATTTAGTGTTTATAAGTGCCAGTGCCAACAATTATATAACAATACAGTTGTCAAGTTGTCAATACAAGTCAACTTACTGTAAAACATGTATAACATGTAAAACTATGAATACAAACTTAAATAGTAAAGGCCATTTGGCCTTAGTTTTGTCTTCTTAATACAACATTAAAAAAAGGATTGCATTTAACTGCAATTTAACTTCAAATTGCATGCACTGGAGACACATACACATAGTGTAGCTTTGAAAAGGGGAATGTTTTATTGCAAATATGCATTTTGTTAAATAGAAAAAGAACAGCATTTTGTTTTTCACTTAGGCTAAGAATATTAGCACGTTTTGTAGTATTATATTGTTTGTTAATTGAAAATGTTCTATGCTCAATTACTTTGGTAGCCGATTATAATGTCTTCCCCAAAAGTACGAGTGGATTTGGAGAAGCAGGCTGGTGGGGATTTTCATTTTTTGTTGTTGTCTGTAACTATTTGGCAGACGTGACGTACAAACAAGGTCTCGCAAAGACTGCAATTCAATATTTGTTCCTCCATCACGTCTCGGCGTATACAGTGAATGCATGCTGAAATTATTGTTGCGTGGCTACATAAAAGTTTAAGCATGTGATGCATTGCCGCAACGGATTGAAGCGCGCGTCCGAGTGAAAGATAGAGCGGTGTGTGCGCGAGCCACACGAGAAAACACTGTATCCGCGCCACTGATCGCAGCGGCAACGAGCACTTTGATCACTTGATTTAAAAAACACATTTTAGTGACATGATGGGTTTTAACTTCATTCAGGAGATTTTGGGTAACTGCACAACTGACAGATGACTTTGAGCGCACCGCCACCGTGTGTGTGTGTGTGTGTGTGTATGTGTGTGTGTGTGTGTGTAACCATAGCGACAAACCGACCAACTTTCGTACCCTGCACTTAAGCCTATAATTTTGTTTTTAAAAATGTAATTATGTATTTAAAAGTTGCGTTTATCTTTACTCTCCGCCATCGCACCAACTAAATTCAAAATGTATCATGCGCTATGGTGTGCTCCCTGAACATTGAACAACGGTCCGTATGAAACAATCAGATCCCTGCGCGTATAGTGCGCGTCATAGGAATTTAACGAGGCTTCGAGGCAGGAAATTAAATTCGATTTAATAGAGGATTTTAACTGTGAAAAGATGATTGACAGGGCAGTTTATGTGACAGGATGCACGCGACAGATCCGTCCGATAAAGATGACGAAGTAGTATGTCCCAAAGCTTGCCTACTTTTTTGCTACACATTCAAAAGTAAATACCTTTTCTTCACAAAAAGAGTACATACTTTTATGGCGTAGTGTAACTTAGGGACGCAGCATATGGCTTTACATGATGACGATCGCTCTGATTGGTTTTAGGTCTATCCAATTGCGCCCAGAAGCATTTGAGCGACGTCCGTTGGTGACGCCCCTTTGGAAATGAGTTATTAATGAAGCTTTGCCAGACCATAACTCAGTTACTACTGAGAATGGTCTGGTTTTAACCAGGCTAAAAAATATAATAAAGAAAAAAGTAGGCTCATTCACTGTTTACTCGCGATCATTGTGAAGAAAAAGAATAGCATCCACTGTTGAAGGCTTCAGGTTCGGTAATCAAATCAAAACTCTTTCAAAATGCAGCTTTCCCTGAAGTATTGGGAACTTTTAGTAACTCCTTACGCTCCAACTTCTCCCTGATGCTCTGCATGGTCAACTGTCACCTTGCACTCGCGTGATCGCATATTGCTTTGCATATTTATAATATTATCAATATAACAATATTTCATACAGTAGCCTGCGCTCAGCACATATATTATGGGCACGATGAAAGGAGAAAAGCTAAATGAGCCTGAGTCCGATCAAAGCCCAACCTGTAGCTCAGTGGTAAGAGCATTGCGTTAACAACGCAAGGTTGTGGGTTCGATCCCAGGGGATTGCACATACCTATGTATAAATGTATAGGATAATGCAATGTAAGTCGCTTTGGATAAAAGCGTCTGCCAAATGCATAAATGTAAATGTAAAAAAAAATATATATATTGACCCGACTGCTCCCAATAAGTGACAAAATAACGCCAACATTTTCCTATTTACATGTTGTGATTTGTATAGTCACAGCGTGTACAAATAACATGGTCACATATTCTCAGAAGGCGAAGCACTGCTACGTGGGCGGAGTGATTTGCTCGCAGCGCCTGAGAAGCCCCGTGGTGAGGAGAAGAGTTCGCTCAGAGTTGGAGTAAATCACTCCGCAGAAGTAGCAGTGCTTTGCCTTCTGAGAATATAGTTCCCAGTATGTATACGGTTAGAAGACGGCTGTGTCTCATGTGACCATGTTATTCGTACACGCTGTGACTATACAAATCACAACATGTAAATAGGAAATTGTTGGTGGTATTTTGTCACTTATTGGGAGCAGTCGGGTCAATATTTTTTTTTTTTTTTTTTTTTTTACAGATTGGGCTTTGGTCGGACTCGAGGCAGGGCTCTAGGCAGTATGCTAGCTGGAGCCGTTTACCTCCAGTCTTTGTGCTAAGCTAGGCTAGCGGTGGGTGCATCAGACAGAGTTACAGCACGCACGGAGATGAAAAAGGTATGTATGGACTTATCTAACTCTGGGGGATACGGTGAATAAGCTAAAGTCCCAAAAAGTCGGCGTGTTCCTTTAACATTATCCAAAAATGGGACAGGGGACAATACTTGACAAATGCATTCACAGCCTTCCCCCACTATGTTATTGAACTTTAATTCATAAAGTAATACAGCCTTTCCATTCAACTTTTGGCCCACAACAATAGAATAACAACAACCAAATAATTTTATCTTTTAACACCTTTTACATGATACTGTTTCTTTCATGGCCACAGGTTAAAATAAAATCAGTTGCCATTAAAAAAAACCCCCACTATTTCAGTAAAAAATTATTTCAGTCCTCCTGATGTTCTCCTGTATACTTTCCTTATGTGGTCTTCTAGATCGCTACACCTTTATCTGACACTGACACGTATGCGCCACAGCTTTACAGGTCATGCATTCTGCTTTACACGGATCCCGACCGAGACGAAAACAGGAATTTTCACTGTAAATCATCTGTGAATTTACATTTGTTTGTTTTTTTATGCTTTTCATGGACCATGTGCCACTGTTGACAAGCAAGCACCGCTCTGTCTCTGGTGCTCTCGTGGTGCTGAGGGGAAAGATTGAGATGCAGTTTGACCAATGTTTGCGTTAATCACATGACCAATGATGGCATGCGAGAAGGCGGGACCTAAAGCAATGCAAAAACAGCGACTGTAGAGAGCAAAAGCCGAATCCAGGACATTTTGGGCGATCTAGAAATCCCGGCCGGACGCATTTTCTAAGCTCTAAAAAGAGGACGTATGGTCACCCTACCTTATAGACAGAAAATGATTCATTGTTATATAACTCAACACGGTTAGTATTATCGTTTAAATCTCGTTTTCTTAATTTACCACGAATACCATGTTTTTAACATGCCTCAGAGACAACACTATTGTCAAGTGACTAACAGCATAACCGGAAAGAGCTTTATTTGTAGCGAGACTAATACAGCATTTCCTCCATCATACAATGTTTTAAAATAATTGTGACATTTAGCAACACAATTCATCCAGCTTTTATTAATATGATACTCTAATATCAATCTAGCTTATAACACTGTGCAACAAGAGTCTCATAGCAGCTACCGAGCGAACGCACAGAGTAACGACAGTACATAAGTTTCAACATACTCAAATGTATTTAGTATGATTGTTTTAACCATGTAAAACAGCACTGTTACCCGACACATGCATGAACGAAAGGAGCGGCACACAAGAATAATAAAAGCTCTGCTGCTCTCAATGGAACGTGAAACCCGGTGTGTTCATTTATACTTCATTGTAATTGAGATAATAGTGAATTAGAGCATGGAATTTGAATGTAAATAAGGGCGTAAGTCAACAACACATAAATGCCAGAATGTAAAATTAGTTGTTTTATGCAATCAAATATGATCCATTTTTGTTTGTACTTTACAATTGATCGCAAAATTAGCGCCTTCTAGTACAAATGCAGTTCTCACATTTATTTGTGCATAAGAAAATTACATATCAGCTTGTGCCTTATAAGGCTGTGATCCTACAGAGAATACTTTAGTCATGTGACGCATATATAACCGATACATACTACATGCATGTAGTTTTGGTTATTTCATGACTTAATTGACGGCAGAACTATGACGTTGCATGCTCGTAGTTTCTTTTGCGCTTTATGTGAAGTGCGCCGCATTTGCGCGTGATATTGAAGAGTGCGCGCCGCGAGCACAGTACAACGAAAAGTTCATTTTAAGCCCCTTTCACAGAGATTCCAGAAAATACACGGATAAAGTGACCCGGGATTTGACCCGGTTTCGTTTGATTTTGGTTCATTCACACTGCCAGTGATTTTCCGGAATCAGAGAGTGCGTTCACACACAACCTGTAAAAATCCCATAAAGACACGTGACATCGATGTGACTTGTTAAGGCCAATTTATACTTCTGCGTCGGGTTCGCGTAGAAGGTACGGCGTAGCATACGCATTGACGTGTACCATACGTCGTACCCTTCGCCGTACCCTGACGCGCACCTCCTCAAAAATGTAACTACGCGTCGCGGCGATGCGGACCGCAAGATCTGTGATTGGTCGGCTGGATAGCATCGCGTTTCCTCCTATGCATTTCCGGAATGATCTTCTGCACTCTGCACCGCCCGCCCGCCATTTTTAAATTCCGAAGATCAGTGAAGAGCCATGGAAACAGACCAAGTGACCGAGAGATTGCTTGAAGAAGTGCGGAAATACAGCCATCTGTATGACTCCTTCAGTCGCCATTGCTCGTAGAAACCTAAACTCAAAACAGCCGCGAGGAATGTAAACACAGTGGAACTGGAACATTAAAACCCACCCGCGCCAACTAGCGTTTCGGCGGTATAACTGCAGAGCAACACAGACATTCGCAGAAGTATAAATGCTCACGACGGCGTCGCCTACGTGCGTACCCTACGACGTACACTCGACGCAGAAGTATAAATTGGCCTTTAAGCTAGGTTTATACTCGACGCGTCCGCACGAGCGTGAAGGTGCGCGCGGCAAAAATGACGTCATTGCGGAGTGGGCGGTCGTGCGCGTTGGGTTCGCAAGACCCAATTTCGCCTGGCGATTTAAGCAATTTAGGAACTGGATTGTTCTTAATAACCCTAACACAGAAAAGTTGAAGTATTTTTTTACTAAGCTCCTTTACTGAACACCAGTATTACATAATTGAAGACTGTATACTGTTGTTGGATGGATCAAATTAAAATATCATGCTTTTTAATGCATCTAATGCATGACGGAGTTGACACAGATTATGTTAAGAAGTGAATAAATGTAAAAATTTTAGAAAGAAAAAAATAAATTTCAGAAAAACCTGTTCCCTTACATGGCTCATTAGCTGAGACCTTGGTCTATAAATATATCAGTTTATAATTAATATATTATTAAATACTAAAAACTAACTTCTAAAATATGTTTTGTCCCTTACCTCAAGAAACAGTGATTACTATCATTTATTAAATGATACAGAAAAAAAGCAGTACACCCATCTTTATCAAACATTTAGTTATATTTCCTAATAACCCCATTCATGGCAACAAGGCAGTTCGCTAACATCTTACCGTTTTGTATGTGAAACTGATTTCTTCTTTCTTTAGTGTACACGAATAGCGCCGAACACGATGGAAACCGTTCAGAAATGACCACGTAATTCTTCAAACTGCGAAAGCGCGCAAACTGTTCACCTCAGAAGACTCGACACCACCATAGACAGCAACGGAGACAAAGGGTGCTTTTCAATATCCCTCCTCGTCTCCTCCGTCCTCCATCCTATGACCCGGAAACCGATCGAGCTCAGCCATCTTGAAGGACATCTCAATTCTCTAATTGCACCGCAAGGAGTCGAGGATCGAGGAGTGAGGAGCTTCCTGAGGAGTCATGAGCGAGGATACACAGGTGTATCCTATGCGGAAGAGTTTTATCGACTTAAACGTGACGCACGTCTAAATTCTCCTCCCCCTTCACATCGGTCACAATCATTTTAATTTATACTTTACCTTTGCAGTTTATATAAACCACACATCTCACATATTTCAACAGGGTATCTTGCTTTATTATTATTTATTATGAATTTCTTAAATAAACAAACTTCAACAACATAAGGGCAGATCCTCTGAGCGCTGCTGATGACGTGGTGAAGTGACGCTTGAGTGATCAAGTATTCCAATGTTTAAAAAAAAGTTACATTCGATTCCTCCGTCCTCGCGTCTTTTCCTTGCAGCCTTCCCTCGCATCCTACAGGGGGCGGAGCTGAGACGCGAGGAAAGGAAGCGAGGAAAGGAAACGAGGATGCACAAATAAGAAATGAGAAGCACCCCAAGTAAAGTCAATTAGAAACTCTTACTTCCTGGGGGTCGAACGTACTGCGCAGACTCAAACTGAGCTTGACGACGTAGATGTGACGTGAGCAACCCGTCTGTCTTCTAGTGGCTGTGCCGAGAGAAATCTGAATCATTCCCTTCCGAAACTTGCAGAGACGGAGAGTGTGAGTAGGAGGTGTCTATGAGCTAGGAGCGGGAGCAACTTTTGCTATGTATTCTGATTAATTATTTTGTCACTTTGCCTCCACGTCCCCCCGATTGCCTGTGAGCTTCTCCTCCTGTCCATACGGTAATTCTCTACTGTGCGACAGAGAGTCGCGTGGTTATGATGCAATCGTTAGCCTATTTTTACAAAAATTGCTTCCACGGGGCCATAATGTAAGCTACAAGGTAATGGAGCCTTTTATACATTTTCGTGTTTCTTTAGAAATAAATAATGGACAAATGGAGTCTTTAAACGCCTCAGATGTAAAGTTATTCACTGTCAAAGTGACGCCAAAATGAATGGGAGTCAATGGGATGCTAACAGCAGGTGGGGGTCCGCTAGCCAATGGCGGCGCCCGGGGCTACTTCAAAATAATATAAAACCCTGCCCCCCTGGACACCACTGACTGACTGAAGGAGCGTGCGCTGGTGATGTCGTCATCACCGCGAGTCGAAATCAACGTTAGATCAGCTCTGGTTAGATTATCAAAAACTCGCCTGGACTCTGTGCACAAGCGTAGTAACGAACTTCCGCTGACGCCAGAAGTCGGCATATCGGTTTCCGGTCTACTTGCGCGTCGCCCAAAATGGCTATTTCGTGCAGCGAAATTGAAGCTCAAATGGCTGTTAGCGACTTGAATCAGAGCAAAGTGGCACACATCAGTGCTCCTTATACGTACCCATGTTAACAGGTTAGAGCTTTCACACTGCACGCGGTTGCAGTCCGTCGATTCGTTCCAGGTGCGGCAAGTATACAGCAGTGCAGAGATCGTTCCCACACCGAGTCTATTTCTGCTGTGCTGCAAACGCTGAATTAAAGTGACAGCGCATGTTTCGTGGTCAAAATTAACAAAGATTGACCTGAAAATGTAGTAATCGCACCATAAATGCATTTAATGCTATAGGCCTACTACTATTTTTCACAGTCATCTTTTTACTTTTAGAAGACCGGGGTAAAGCAAGGTAAACTACAATTTACTTCAACAAGGCGACATAATGAACAACACTTGTCTCATTCGTGGAGGTAGAAAAACAAGTTCTTTGTGACATGCAAGATTTATTTTATTAAAATTTAAATGGGAAAGAAAAGGCATGAGAGTCGGCTGTTTTTGTCAATTTACAGTTAAATATTTGACCACTTGCTTGAAGTAACGCATGGAATAATAGCCCTTCGTTGTTTAAATTGTTTAAACGTGCATGCGTCCATTAAAGAGAGTAAGTTATATGTGTACAAAGAGAATCGCAATGTTGAAAAAACATTTTTTTAAATAAAAGTTGCAGCGTAACTTCTGGATTTTAAATAAAAATAGTAAGTGTTTGTGGTACAGCCGTGAATCAGTTATTCACTGCAAACGCATCATATGTGAAGCACACGCGTGCTGCTCCTGCACCGCACGCACACACACACACACACACACTGGAAACGGCCGTTAGATCCACCCACAGTTCTTAGAAACTTAGATGTGTCACGCACGTTATATCTCTTTATTTCGTACAACAGCAGCACTCATCTTGTTTGTTTATAGCGGATGCCGATGAAGACAGTCGTAAACCGGAAACTGATATGCCGACTTCTGACAATAGCGGAAGTTCGTCACGACGCTTGTGCACATAGCCAATACTGTATAAAACAGCAAGACATCAATAAAACATTATGAAACAAAAATAAAAAACGGTTACAGACGTAGACAGACAGCAGTCCGTTCAATCTCAGTCATGAAATATATTAGACATTTAAAAGCTTTATCGAGAAATTTAAAGCCCAAAGCAATCACAATATTTTAATGGCTTAAATGTAACTAAAATTATGAAATTATTTATTCTTGATGCAAGAAGAATTAACGATGAAAGTTAGCTTGTAAAATACAAAGTGTAAACAAATGTGACATATCTCTCTGCAAAAAAGAAAAGAAAAGAAAAATAACAAGAACAGTTTGAAACTAAAAAAAACAGTATATTTTCCTTCATAAATGTATAAACAAACTACGATAAAAATGCATCATAAAAAATTGACATAACATTTAACTCATAATAAAGTATAATGATATTTATTTATACCATGAAGCAAAATTATATACAAGAATGAAACGTCTAGATGATGTTCTTTGATCTGAATCTCAGTAGAAACTGCTGGTCTTGAAGATGAACTTTATTCACTGTGACAAATTTAGATGATGTTTTTATCCTGTCGCTCGTTGTGGCTGGTTAGGACAGATTTTGAAGAGATGTTATTGCTTGACGGTGTTATTGTGTCACGTTCGGTGAGGATGCGGCATTAGACCTGAAAGTGCTGGATCTGAAGATGATCTACTTTCTGTGATTGTATTTATTGTGACTGAGTAGAGAAGATATCTGAGTGAAGCTCTTCCCACATGCAGTGCAGTGATACGGTTTCTCTCCAGTGTGGATCCTCTCGTGTGTTTTCACATGTTCTGACCGACGGAATCTCTTGTCGCAGTGTGAACACTTGTAAGGTTTCTCTCCAGTGTGAGTCCTCCAGTGTTGTTTCAAACGTATAGCGGTAATAAAACTCTTCCCACACTCAAAGCACTTATGAGCTTTTTCACCAGTATGTGTTTTCTGATGAAGTCTTAAAACCGGCAGACGCGAAAATCTTTTTCCACACAAAGAACATGAATGTGGTTTCTCCTGTGAATGAACTAACATGTGGCTCTTCAGGCCTGTAGACCTCGAAAATCTTCTGCCACATTGATCACATTCGTACGGTTTCTCTCCAGTGTGGATGTTCATGTGTTCCTGAAGGTTTGATGATTGTCTAAAACTCTTTCCACACTGATCACATGTGAACGGTTTCTCTCCAGTGTGGACCCTTGTGTGAATCTCAAGACTTAGTTTGTATTTAAAACTCTTTCCACACACAGAACATAAATATGGTTTCTCCTGTGAATGAACTCTCAGGTGGCTCTTTAGGGATGAAGCACACAAAAATGTTTTGCCACATTGATCACATTCATACAGTTTCTCACCAGTGTGGATGATCATGTGTTCCTGAAGGACACTGATGGCAGATGAAATATTTCTTGTCTCTTATTTTCAAAGAAATACTTTCAGTCTGTGAGGGAGTTTCTTCTTCAGTTTTGACATGATGTTTCTTCTCTCCAATCTCCTCATTTTCCTCCATCAGGCCTGAAATGAAAAAAAAAAATCATAATTTTAATGCATTTGTATGAATTGATACCACAAAATGAGGTATATTGAAGGCTTATGGGAATATTCTATCATTTATTTGTGAACTGATGTGAGCATTAGGAAAATAATAATTCCGTTAAAAAACGTGGGAAGCGGCAGCGCGTTTCATTCATATGTTGACAGACATTATTGTTTGTATTTGCACTGTAAACTTTGGGCATTATAGTTATTCTGTGGTAATTTTGGGTCTCTGTGGTAAAAAGAAAACGTTTGAGTTCAGACAGCCAGAATATACCCTTAAATATTATAAATCATCTCTATTTAAAAGATTATAGTATTACATATCACATCACATCTGACACAAACATACAAACTACAACAATATAACACGCATTTTTAGAGTTTGTTTTTTCTGATTCCTGTCATTAACATTACATAACTGATTATGTCATTCATTAATTTATTGTCACATTAAAGACCAAGATAGCAATACATGTTTCGATTCCCATGAAATTTCCTCACAGATCAAAAGTTTGTTTTGATCAAAAGTTTGAGATTATACATTCAATAATACTACATTATCACTCTCAAAATGAAACATATGACAAGATCGTTCATGTTTGAAAGATTTCAACATTTTCCTCAGATGCATCATTTCGTGCTGAACTAAATCAGTCTACAGACGCCAGAAAAGACGCACATTTAGCGCTTTATCCGATTAATGCAGTTCAGAAATAACCCTGTAAATGTTGCTGAAACAAACTGTGTAAAGTGTATTTTATGGGTGTGTAAATACGTGAAATATCTGAACTGCAGAACTCACCTCAGAAGACACAACAAACGCTCCGAACGAGGAAGGACACTACTGATGACGTCAGCGCGGTGATGCCAAATAAACGCGCCAAATATTGCTAACAACTATTTATACAAAATAACATACACTAAAATAACGCTTAGAGTTCATGTAACAATAATTCAATCTCAGTCACGTGTAGGTTGAAAAATAACTTATTAGACAGTTCAAGGATTTATTTAAAGGTTTTAATTATCATTACATTTAAAACATGGAAAGACCAATAGCAATCATAATAGTTAATGGCTTTCAGAGTTACCCAAAATTATGAATTTATAATTTCTTAACACAAGTAGAATCAGACAATAAAACATTTCTGAGTGTCCAACTTGTGGAGCTATACGCATTGTAAAATTAAGAGTCATTATGAAAATACAAATATTATTTTTGTAGTATAAAAATAATGAGCTTAATTATAAAGTAAACATTTACAAATGATGTTTAAAAAAAATGTTTTAGTAATTGATTAAACTATTAATGAAGTCTGTATTCCTCCAGGAGGCGCTCAACATAATAACTGTAATAAAACATGGAGAGACTCTTGAACCTAAAAGTGAGAAAACTTTATTGATAAAATCAAGCAAAATAGCAAATGTACAGACGTCCAACAATCAAAGAACACACAATCCACACCAGTATTTTCTGATATACAGATATAAAAACGCTTTGATGTCATTTGCTCAGCTTCTTTCCAGAGTGGATTTTCATGTGTCGGTTTATCTGTGATTTTTGTGTGAAACTCTTCCCGCACTGATCACATGAGTACGGTTTCTCTCCAGTGTGGATCCTCATGTGCAGTTTTAAATGTTCAGCTCTAATAAAAGTCTTCTCACACTCAAAGCACATATGATTTCTTACACCAGTGTGTATTTTCTGATGAACTTTTAAACTCTGTAGATGTGAAAAACTCTTTCCACACAAAGAACATGAATGTGGTTTCTCCTGTGAATGAACTGTCATGTGTTTCTTCAGGTCTGAAGCCCTCGAAAATGTTTTACCACATTGATCACATTCATGCAGTTTCTCTCCAGTGTGGATGATCATGTGAACCTTGAGACTCTCTGTGTGTGTGTGTGTGTGTGTGTGTGTGTGTGTGTGTGTGTGTGTGTGTGTGTGTGTGTGTGTGTGTGTGTGTGTGTGTGTGTGTGTGTGTGTGTGTAACTCTTTCCGCACTGACGGCAAGTGAAACATTTCTTGTCTCTTCTTTTCAGTAAAGAAATACTTTCAGTCTGTGAGCGAGTTTTAGCTCCAGTTTTGACCTGATGATGTTTCTCCTCCTCTTCACTCTCCTCATTCTCCAGCATCACGTCTGAAATTAAAGTAAGAAAGTTACATTTTAATAAACCCTTAAAATGTGCAATGTACATGAAAATGGCTACATGAAAATAGTCTCAATCCAGTGTAACGTTGACTGCATTCATTAACCCAATTACTAAAGTTAAAAGAAAAATTATAATAAAAAAGTTTAACTGAAACTATAAATGAGATTTTGATTGATTTATGCAAAAAATCTGCCATTCTCAATATTGTTTAATTTTGGTGTTTTTAAAGTTTATTGCTAAAATAATAAATAGATAGATGACAAATAAATATGTAAAATATAAGACCTTAAGATTATATTCAGTTTGTTCTCCTGATGTTGACAATCAATGTGAATGTTTATCAAATCTTGTTTCACTGACCATTTGATCAAAACAAGAAAATGAAAGACATTTGAATTTCAGGCCCTAATTTGTACCCTGCACATAGAGAGCGTCCCCGATATTATTTATCGATTAAACTGTTTATTTTCTGTTTCCGTAAATCTGAGGAACTGCTTTATAACTTTAATGTTCTTCAGCCTCATTAAAGGCACAATATGTAAGATTTTTTGCCTAAAATATCCAAAAACCACCAAAACAGTGTTTTATATTTTGTTGACTTGTGTATTAACATTATCCATAAATGGGACAGGGGACAATACTTGACAAATGCATTTACAGCCTTGCCCCACTATGTTATTGAACTTTAATACATAAAGTAATACATCCTTTCCATTCAACTTTTGGCCCACAACAATAGAATAACAACAACCAAATAAAAAAATTGTTTAGCTTTTAACACCTTTTACATGATACTGTTTCTTTCATGGCCACAGGTTAAAATAAAATCAGTTGCCATTTAAAAAAAAACTATTTCAGTAAAAAATCATTTCAGTCCTCCTGATGTTCTCCTGTGTACTTTCCTTATGTGTTCTTCTAGATCGCTGCACCTTTATTTGACACTGACACGTATATGCCACAGCTTTGCAGGTCATGCATTCTGCTTTACACGGATCCCGACCGAGACGAAAACAGGAATTTTCACTGTAAATCATCTGTGAATTTACATTTGGGCTTTTTTTACGCTTTTCATGAGCCATGTGCCACTGTTGACAAGCAAGCGCCGCTCTGTCTCTGGTGCTCTCGTGGTGCTGAGGGGAAAGATTGAGATGCAGTTTGACCAATGTTTGCGTTAATCACATGACCAATGATGGCGTGCGAGAAGGCGGGACCTAGAGCAATGCAAAGACGGCGACTGTAGAGAGCAAAAGCCGAATCCAGGACATTTTGGGCAATCTAGAAATCCCGGCCGGAAGCATTTTCTAAGCTCCAAAAAGAGGACGTATGGTCATTTGTCATTTGAAATTTGTCATGTTGTGCCACGTTATCGACCAGGCAGAACAATCCTTCCAACCACTATAGATAGATTCTCAAATAGCTTACCTGACCTATCTCAGCTGCTCAGTGAACCCAAACAAACAGATGAACTAGAGGAAATGACTAGCACTATGAGCACCATTTTCTCTAGTACATTAGAAATTGTTGCACCAATTAGTTTAAAAAAGGTTAGAGAGAAAACTAAAGCACCATGGTACAACAGTGCTACGCATGTTATCAAGAGAGAAACTCGAAATTTAGAGCGTAAATGGAAACAAACTAATTTAGAAGTCTTTAGAATCGCGTGGAAAGACAGTATGTCACGTTATAAAAAGGCCCTAAAAGCGGCCAGGGCTGAGCACCTCCGCAAACTAATAGAAAACAACCAAAACAATCCAAGGTTTTTATTTAACAGCGTGGCTAGACTAACAAATAAACAGACATTACCTGAGCAAAATATTCCGTTACAGTTAAGTAGTAATGATTTTATGAATTTCTTCACTGAGAAAATAGAAAGCATCAGAAACACAATTGTAAATGTACAATCTTTAATGGTGTCTTATGATTCAGCCTCAATTATCGCCCCTCAAGAACAACTACAGTGCTTTACAACTATAGGACAGGAAGAGCTAAATAAACTTATCATTGCATCTAAACCAACAATATGTTTATTAGACCCAATACCCACTAAACTACTGAAAGAAGTGTTACCTGTAGTGGAAAAGCCTCTTCTCAATATTATTAACTCGTCTTTATCTTTAGGTCATGTTCCAAGAATATTCAAGTTGGCAGTTATAAAACCTCTCATTAAGAAACCGCAATTAGATCATAATAACATAGCAAATTACAGACCCATTTCAAATCTTCCTTTTATGTCTAAAATACTAGAAAAAGTTGTGTCCGCTCAATTGTGCTCATTCTTAATGTGTTTCCACAACAATGTAAGTGAATAAATCTACTGAAATTACCACAATAACAGTGAAGTGTGATGTGTAAGATGTAGGGCTACCACATCTTTAAATTACAGTAGCCTACTATTATAGGCCGCTGTACGTGAGCTGTATCATTCAGTTTCGTTCCGACAAACGGGGCACTACTTTTTCTTTTGCTCAATATGTTCAACGTTAATAAAAGGTATCCAAGCAAAAAGTTCTCCACGCATTATCCTGCAGTTAATGAGAAAAGTGTAATTTATTGGCGCACTATATTGACTGCGTATTGAGACATGTAAAACTGTTGAGCTAGATTTTCAACCAATCAGCATCGAAAATGTAAGTAGGTCAGAGCCAAAATCAAGCCAATATCACAACGCACATGTAAACATGGAGGAGGACGTAAGCAGCGCACCTTCATCTGATAGCGGCGATCAAGCTCGACTAACACCCGTAAAGTGTAAAGTGTATTGTTCATGTCGGAAAAGATGGTGGGAAAGGTCCGCAGCCCTTTACTGAAGTCCGATGGGAAAAATTCAAGCAATGTGCGAAGGAATGGCTCAAAACGTCTGACACTACGGAGCTAGCTATTGCTAATAAACATGTTGCCCTCCTGGACAAACCGGTCTCTGATGTCCCAACAAACTACGGGTTTCACCCGGCCTGCTATCGGCTATCGCCGTTTTTCAGAGCTGCCAACTCTCACGCATTCACCGACACTTTTCACACGCGCTCACGCCACACATCCATTTTCTCACGCACAGAAAAATCGCGAAGCAAAGAGGACACGGACACCGACAGACCAGACAGAGCAGGTTACTTATGATATAAAAAAATCTCAGCTCCTGTCACTTTTATTAAAAAATTCAAACAATAAATACCGTTTTGGCGCTTGTAAATGTGACGTGACAGATCCCAGCGGCACGTGAACCGATCATCTCTACTAGCTACACGAATAGTACACGAATGAACACTGTTGAAAGATACAGTACAACTTGCTGAAATGTATATTCCTCATACATAATATCGACCAATCAATCAAATAAAGGGGTCAATAAAACAGCTGGAGAACAATTATACCACATAACATTTTACCTCCGGAAAGCCATTTGATGACCATAATATAGGCTATACAGCACGTTATTGGCTAAGTTAGAAAAAAGAGCTATAGAGTATTTTGCTAAATGTGTACTATATTACATATCTATTATATTTTTACTTTATAATAATGATATTTTATATCATTAAATAAAGTTATTATAATAAAAAATGCATTATATTTATTTGAGTTATTTTTAACCTTATAATACTGCCAGCTGATAGGGCTCTCTGTGTTTACAGCCAGTGCTTTAAGTGGGCCGGTACGCGCCGGTACTCAGTACCGCCACTTCCAAATATAGCTCTTGAGCGTACCGCCACCTCTCCGTGTGCCCAGAACGTGCTTTTAGCGTACCGGTACGCTCATTTGCACATCTGTTTTAATCCTTTGGCTGCGCTGACGCTTTTCAGAGCGCCCTTCACAATGCACGCTTCCTAATTCGTCCCACCGAGAGCAGAGACTACATTACCAATACACCCTTGAGTTTTACAAGTGAAAAGCGCATGCGTCGCTTTTGCCGCTGTCAGTGTCAACAACTCAACGTGGTTCGGAGAGGGTGTGTGAAACGCGCAACCATAGCTGCTCGGTTAAAATACAAATACACTTAGTATGCTCTCCTGGCTTCAGACTCTTGAGTAGTAAAAGAAAATGATTTGTACAGTATTTCTCATTTTTCATTTGGTGTAGGTAGGCTACTGTGATTGTATTTTGCTGAATCTGCTTTTGTATATTTTTCAAGGGTAAAGAAATGAACCATCTTCAAGACTCATGTTTATGTTCTACTCTTCTATGGTTATTATGTTATTATGTTTTATAATTTATTTTATGTACATTTTGTTCAAATTTTTTTCAAAACCCTTTTGCACATTTTATTTATGTTCAGTAGCTCTTTCTACAGTAGCTCTTTCTACTGTAGCTCTTTCTAAGGGTATTTTTTCAATACACTTTTGCACATTTTATTTATGTTCAGTAGCTCTTTCTAGCTCAAGCAAATCCACAAGCTAATAAAAGGATTTATTATTTTTTATAAGGTCGTCTATTGACTGCTGTATATAAAACCCCTTCAATATAGCTGTTGTTACCTCAGGGGAGGAGGGGAGTCAGCAAAAAATAAAAAATAAATAAATAAAAATAATAATAATAGAGTACCGGCACCTCTTTTGGGCCACTTAAAGCACTGTTTACAGCATTAGGTTAGTTGTTTTTTTCTTGAGAAAAATGAATGCCTATCTTGTGTAGCCTACCTAATATTTATCCAAAAGAGTCAATATTAAATCAAATCACAATAAATGAATTGAAATAATAAAAAAGCGTAGCTTCCCAGAAATTGTACCATGTAAACATTGTAACATGTTGTCACTAAACCTAATAAAATTCAGTTTAGTTACTAAAATGTTTTGACAATCACAATACACTTATTGTGATGCAATACAATTTTTTACATCCCCCTTATTTTGAAAAGTATTTTTTTAAAATATTATATTTTGTCTTAATTCTATTTGTTATTCAGATTTTACCTAAAATATTACCTTTGAATTGGAACAACAGAAGTAATTGGGATGTTAATGCTACAGTAGAAGTTTTCTTGATAATCTTATCATGTTTACTGTGCCTAAATAGCAACTTCAGGTATATCACACATTTCAAACTGCTTTATTTTGTACTTCAAGTGGTAATTCAACATTTTTGGGTTTATGTGATAAATGTGTAATTCCCTATGTTTTCCCTTTTTTTCAAAATGGGCACATTTAGCATAATTTTTCTCAAAAACTGCAAGGTTGTGTGCGGAGAACTTTTTCCTAAGGAATCTCTATATATTTCTGATGTTAAATTTAAAAAAAACTAGGTAGTGCCCCACTTGGTGGAACGAAACCCTATTTCTAGGCCTCTTTTAGGCTACCGACAGCGGCCTATTAGTATTATTTTAAGTTAACATAAAATACGTAAACGACCTACACCAAAAAACTAGTTTAGGATAAATTCCTTAAAATTGGGCAGTTCCAGCATTATGGACGTGACATTTGCAGTCAAAAATTTAAATATAAATCATCAGAAAATGCATTTAATACCAATATATTGAAACGTCTGTTTATATATCCATAGGCCTACTCCCTTAATAAAGAAAAATATCAGTCTACACATGCACTTTATATTTAAAATGAGGGAAATACACATGACACAAAAAATCTTTAACTTTTAGGTTGCAAAATATTTTTTAGTAATTCAATGAATTACACTGCGCAAACCAAAAGTAATATACCCACCGGATGAAGAAGGATCGGCCTCCACAGAACATAAAATCTTCTTTTTATTTAATTTTTCGTATACACATTTATGAGGAAAAAACAATGTTACGGACGTCAGTTCTCCGTTACGGACATGACCGCTCTGAAAGCGACTTTAAAACGTTCAGAGACCTCAAATAGATTCATTCAATGTTTAAATAAGAACTAAATATAGCCTAGTAGGAAAATAGATAATCAGGACACGGAGGCGCCGGTGTTCACACACCACCGCACTGAAAACATTATAATTTTTTTTCAAATCTAAAATTAAAAATCGTGATACGAACCGAATCGTAGGTTTGGTCTATCGTTACAGCCCTAGTAAGAAAGAGAAAGCAGGAGTTTAGTCATTTGTCATGGTTGTAAAAAAAAAAAAAGGCAATCTGAACATCTTTGCCAAGCGCAAACCAGGCCTACAGAAGTAATCAATAAATTATCGGGGAGGGTCATACCTTTTTTCACAATCATTTTGGAGGGTCATAGAAAAATGTATTGATGGTGAAGGTCAAGTCTTTTTTGACTACAGATCTCAAAACTCCTCCGGTAGCTCCTTAAATAAAAACCGAACAGTCGAGAAATTTAAAGCCCAAAGCAATCACAATATTTTAATGGCTTAAATGTAACTTAAATTATGAAATTATTTATTCTTGATGCAAGAAGAATTAACGATTAAAGTTAGCTTGTAAAATACAAAGTGTAAACAAATGTGACATATCTCTCTGCCAAAAAAAGAAAAGAAAAATAACAAGAACAGTTTGAAACTGTAAAAAAAACACATATTTTTTCCTTCATAAAAGTATAAACAAACTATTATAAAAATGCATCATAAAAAATTGACAACATTTAACTCATATTAAAGTATAATGATATTTATTTATACCATGAAGCAAAATTATATACAAGAATGAAACGTCTAGATGTTCTTTGAATCTCACAGTAGAAACTGCTGGTCTTGAAGATTAACTTTATTCACTGTGACAAATTTAGATGATGTTTTTATCCTGTCGCTCCTTGTGGCTGGTTAGGACAGATTCTGAAGAGATGTTATTGCTTGACGGTGTTATTGTGTCACGTTCGGTGAGGATGCGGCATTACACCTGAAAGTGCTGGATCTGAAGAGGATCTACTTTCTGTGATTGTATTTATTGTGGCTGAGTAGAGAAGATATCTGAGTGAAGCTCTTCCCACATGCAGTGCAGTGATACGGTTTCTCTCCAGTGTGGATCCTCTCGTGTGTTTTCACATGATCTGACCGACGGAATCTCTTGTCGCAGTGTGAACACTTGTAAGGTTTCTCTCCAGTGTGAGTCCTCCAGTGCAGTTTTAAACGTTCAGTTGTAATAAAACTCTTCCCACACTCAAAGCACTTATGAGGTTTTTCACCAGTGTGTATTTTCTGATGAAGTCTTAAATCCTGCAGACGTGAAAAACTCTTTACACACAAAGAACATGAATGTGGTTTCTCCTGTGAATGAACTAACATGTGGTTATTCAGGCCTGTAGCCCTCGAAAATCTTCTCCCACATTGATCACATTCGTACGGTTTCTCTCCAGTGTGGATGTTTATGTGTTCCTGAAGGTTTGATGATTGATTAAAACTCTTCCCACACTGATCACATATGAACGGTTTCTCTCCAGTGTGAATCCTTGTGTGAATCTCAAGACTTAGTTTGTATTTAAAACTCTTTCCACACAAAGAACATAAATGTGGTTTCTCATGTGAATGAACTCTCAGGTGGCTCTTAAGGGCTGAAGCCCTCAAAAATGTTTTACCACATTGATCACATTCATACAGTTTCTCAACAGTGTGGATGATCATGTGTTCCTGAAGGGTTTCTTGTCGTGTGAAACTACTCAGACACTGATGGCAGATGAAATATTTCTTGTCTCTTATTTTCAAAGAAATACTTTCAGTCTGTGAGGGAGTTTCTTCTTCAGTTTTGACAGGTTTCTCCACTCCAATCTCCTCATTTTCCTCCATCAGGCCTAAAATGAAAATAAAAATCCTAATTTTAGTGCATTTTTATTAATTGATACCACAAATGAGGTATATTGAAGGCTTATGGGAATATTCTATCATTTATTTGTGAACTGATGTGAGCATTAGGAAAATAATAACTCCAGTAAAAAACATGGGAAGCGGCAGCGCGTTTCATTCATATGTTGACATTATTGTTTGTATTTGCACTGTAAACTTACATAATGTCCATTTGCACTGGGCATTATAGTTATCTGTGGTAATTTTGGGTCTCTGTGGTAAAAAGAAAACGTTTGAGTTCAGACAGCCAGAATATACCCTTAAATATTATAAATCATCTCTATTTAAAATATTATAGTATTACATATCACATCACATCTGACACAAACATACAAACTACAACAATATAACACCCATTTTAGAGTTTCGTCTTTCAGATTCCTTTCATTAACATTACATAACTGATTATTATTACAATTATTGCCACATGACCAAGATAGCAATTGTTTCTATCCCCACGAAATTTCCTCACAGATCAAAACTTACAAAAGTTTGAGATTATACATTCAATAACACTACATTATCACTCTCAAAATGAAACGTATGACAAGTTGTCCATGTTTGAATGATTTCAACATTTTCCTCAGATGTTCGTTTCGTGCTGAACTAAATCAGTCTACAGACGCCAGAAAAGACGCACATTCAGCGTTTTATCCGATGAAAACAGTTCAGTAGTAACCCTGTAAATGTTGCTGAAACAAACTGTGTAAAGTGTATTTTATGGGTGTGTAAATACGCGAAATATCTGAACTGCAGAACTCACCTCAGAAGACACAACAAACGCGCCGAACGAGGAAGGACACTACTGATGACGTCAGCGCGGTGATGCCAAATAAACGCGCCAAATATTGCAGACTATTTATACAAATGATATAACTAAATATAACATGTATAACATACACTAAAATAACGCTTAAAGTTCCTGTAAATAATAATTTAATCTCAGTCATGTGTAGGTTTAAAAATAACTTATTAGACAGTTCAAGGATTTATTTAAAGGTTTTAATTATCATTACATTTAAAACATGGAAAGACCAATAGCAATCATAATAGTTAATGGCTTTTAGAGTAACCCAAAATTATGAATTGATCATTTCTTAACACAAGTAGAATCAGACAATAAAACATTTGTGTCCAACTTTTGGAGCTATACGCATTGTAAAATTAAGAGTCATTATGAAAATACAAATATTATTTTTGTAGTATAAAAATAATGAGCTTAATTATTATGTAAACATTTACAAATGATGTTTAAAAAATTTTTTTTAGTAATTGATTAAACTATTAATGAAGTCTGTATTCCTCCAGGAGGCGCTCAATATAATAACTGTAATAAAACATGGAGAGACTCATGAACCTAAAAGTGAGAAAACTTTATGGATAAAATCAAGCAAAATAGCAAATGTACAGACGTCCAACAATCAAAGAACACACAATCTCTTACACCAGTATTTTCTGATATACAGATATAAAAACATTTTGATGTCATTTGCTCAGCTTCTTTCCAGAGTGGATTCTCATGTGTCGGTTTATCTTTGATTTTTCGGTGAAACTCTTCCCGCACTGATCACATGAGTACGGTTTCTCTCCAGTGTGGATCCTCATGTGCAGTTTTAAATATTCAGCTTTAATAAAACTCTTCCCACATGCAGTGCAGTGATACGGTTTCTCTCCAGTGTGGATCCTCTCGTGTGTTTTCAGATGTTCTGACCGATTGAAAGTCTTGTCGCAGTGTGAACACTTGTAAGGTTTCTCTCCAGTGTGAATTCTCTGATGCCGTTTCAAATCTTCAGCTGTGATAAAAGTCAAAGCACATATGATTTCTTACACCAGTGTGTATTTTCTGATGTGCTTTTAAATCCTGCAGACGTGAAAAACTCTTTCCACACAAAGAACATGAATGTGGTTTCTCCTGTGAATGAACTGTCATGTGTTTCTTCTTCCTGAAGGTGTCCTTTATGTGTGAAACTCTTCCCACACTGATCACCTGTGAACGGTTTCTCTCCAGTGTGGATCCTCATGTGAACCTTGAGACTGTGTGTGTGTGTGTGTGTGTGTGTGTGTGTGTGTGTGTGTGTTGAGCCCCCCTGCCACGCCCGGGTACCAGCTTCAGCCCGGCCCTGATGGCCGCAGGTTCTGACCTGTGTGCAAAGTTTCATGAGTTTTCGAGCACGTTAAGGGCCCCAAAAGCCCCTGAAACCTTGAAAAACAATTATAAAAGCAGTCTCTCCTAACAGACAAATCCCCCACACACACAGAGACAGAGAAAGAGAGAGAAAATTCTCCCAAAAAAACACTTCAAACCAAAATATCTGACTTCCTGTTCGTCGGAGCTAATAACTGTAAATTAGAGAATTGTCCGACTCGATGAGACCAATATGCGACTGATTTTGGTGACTGTACATAAAATTAACCCCCCCACTTTTGTCAAAAGCATTTAGAAAGTGACACAATTCCTGCTGCCAGTTGGTGGCGCTATAACTTTGACTCACAATAGTCACATCCATGTGATCGGCCTCTTACAACGAACACACTGCGGAAGTTTCATCAAGATCAGTTAATGTATGTAAAAGTTATAACACACTTCCTGTGTCCCATTATTCGCCATAAATTAGTTTCCTCGTCACGGCCAAACCGTTCGAGATATCAAAAATCCGTTCGCAAGAATTCATCCTCAATGTCTTGACTTCATTCACACCGAGTTTGGTGACGATTTGATGAATTCCCTAGGAGGAGTATTTCACATTCCATTGTATGCGTTTTCCAAACAACGTATAATAACCGACTTCCTGTTGGACTTTTGTAAAACTTAGAGCACAAAAGTTGTTCGGCCTGATGAGATCTATATGTGTACTGAGTTTCATATTATTACATGCAAGCGTGTTTGATTTATGGACCAAGTTTTCGGACCCCATTCCAGGGGGCGCTGTCGAGTCCCCCTGCCACGCCCGGGTACCAGCTTCAGTCCGGCCCTGATGGTTCTGACGTGTGTGCAAAATTTCAAGAGTTTTTGAGCATGTTAAGGGCCCCAAAAGTGGCAAAAAGGCACACAAAAAAAAAAATGAAGAAAAAAAAAAAGAAAGAAAAAAAATAAGAAAAAGAAAAAAAATAATCCTTCCGGAAACAATAGGGCCTTCGCACTTTCAGGGCTTGGGCCCTAATAATAAATAATCCTACCGAAAACAATAGGGCCTTCGCCCTTTCAGGGCTTGGGCTCTAATAATCCTTACGAAAACAATAGGGCCTTAGCCCTTTCAGGGCTTGGGCCCTAATAAATAATCCTTACGAAAACAATAGGGCCTTCGCCCTTTCAGGGCTTGGGCCCTAATAATCCTTACGAAAACAATAGGGCCTTCGCCCTTTCAGTACGTGAAGGAAGTAGTACGTTCGAAACATCAGTATTCATAAAAGAGAAGGCGAGAAGTTCCCGGATGGCTTACTGCTTCCACACAGATTTTTGAGTGCTGATCCGTGGATACTCTTCTATCCCAGGAGGCCATGCGAGAGGATACGTCAGTATCAAACATCGCAGAGATCAGCGACGCGGGTGCTTTCAAATGTGAGTAAACACGGTTCCTTGCGTTAAAATTGCATGTGTTGAACTACTGTTCAACCAGCGGGCAGCATACTAGAGGCACGCAGCAGCTCACAAGTGGTTTTCTCTAGAAAACCCTGTTCTCCTGTTATTTCAGTGTTGTATTTTAGTCAAGGTAAGCCCATCTTCGATTCTCTTGTTATTTCCTAATTTTAACTTCACATAATTCTGTACTTCAGTTAGACGCATTGGCACTTTAGACAAATAGCCGCGAGTGAAAATTTAAATGTTTATAGCAATCTAATTTGCACAGTAAGCCCTTGCTCCTAGCACTTTCGATTTGACACATTTTCGCGTTATTGACTTAATTGCCCGAACGAAACAGCATCTGTAAGAATTGATAGATATAAATAGAGGAGCTTCAGATCACTTCATTAGGACCAGCGGGCAGCATACTAGAGGCACGCAGCAGCTCACAAGTGGTTTTCTCTAGAAAACCCTGTTCTCCTGTTATTTCAGTGTTGTATTTTAGTCAAGGTAAGCCCATCTTCGATTCTCTTGTTATTTCCTAATTTTAACTTCACATAATTCTGTACTTCAATTAGACGCATTGGCACTTTAGACAAATAGCCGCGAGTGAAAATTTAAATGTTTATAGCAATCTAATTTGCACCGTAAGCCCTTGCTCCTAGCACTTTCGATTTGACACATTTTCGCGTTATTGACTTAATTGCCCGAACGAAACAGCATCTGTAAGAATTGATAGATATAAATAGAGGAGCTTCAGATCACTTCATTAGGACCAGCGGGCAGCATACTAGAGGCACGCAGCAGCTCACAAGTGGTTTTCTCTAGAAAACCCTGTTCTCCTGTTATTTCAGTGTTGTATTTTAGTCAAGGTAAGCCCATCTTCGATTCTCTTGTTATTTCCTAATTTTAACTTCACATAATTCTGTACTTCAGTTAGACGCATTGGCACTTTAGACAAATAGCCGCGAGTGAAAATTTAAATGTTTATAGCAATCTAATTTGCACCGTAAGCCCTTGCTCCTAGCACTTTCGATTTGACACATTTTCGCGTTATTGACTTAATTGCCCGAACGAAACAGCTGTACTCACTCAAGTGGTGACAGCATTATCTGTATATCTGTGTAATTTGCACGCTGTCGCGGAAGCGTCAGCGGAAGCGTTCAGCTCTCGTGTTCAGCCTCCTCGTGTGAAGACCGACTCAGGTAAAGACCAGCACCTCTACCTGCGCGACTCCACCGAGCAAGGACACCAGAAAGGCACTTAAGTATCTCCTCTTCCCTTCTTCTTCCCTCTACTTATCTTATTGTTCACCTTAATCAACATGTGCTTTCAATACATTCCTGTTATCTCTCGGCAACGTCCTTTCATCACGCACAATAGGCAGCGCAATACTCCTCACATCCTCACATACTCCTCTCTCTCTTTCCGTGGGTCTATGGAATTGTCAGTCAGCAGTCAATAAAGCTGACTTCATTCCAGCCTTTGCATCTCATTCTACTCTTAGTATCTTGGGGCTGACTGAGACCTGGATTCGTCCAGAAGACTCAGCAACCCCTGCTGCTCTCTCTAGCAATTTCTCCTTCTCCCACTCCCCTCGCCAGTCTGGGAGAGGTGGGGGTACAGGGCTTCTCGTTTCTAACAATTGCAAATACTCCGCGCTCTCTTCTCTATGCTTGAAAGAGCTGTTTTCAACCAAGTAACATCCTTCTTGTCTCAAAACAACCAGTTGGATGTCAACCAATCCGGCTTCAAGAAAGGGCATTCAACTGAGACTGCATTACTGTCAGTCACAGAAGCCCTACGGATCGCAAAAGCTGCTTCCAAATCTTCAGTCCTCATTCTCCTGGATCTGTCTGCTGCCTTCGACACTGTGAATCATCAGATCCTTCTGTCCACCCTCTCATCACTGGGCATCACAGGAACTTCACTCCACTGGTTTGAGTCCTATCTCACAGGTAGGTCCTTCAAGGTCGCATGGAGAGGCGAGGTATCCAGGGCACATCAGCTGACCACAGGGGTTCCCCAGGGTTCAGTTCTTGGTCCCCTCCTCTTCTCCATCTACACCACATCACTGGGCCACATCATACAGGCACACGGTTTTTCCTACCACTGCTATGCTGATGACACGCAGCTCTTCCTCTCATTTCAACCAGATGATCCCACAGTAGCTGCACGGGTCTCAAGCTGTCTGGCGGACATCTCCACATGGATGAAGAAACATAACCTGCAGCTCAACCTGGCAAAGACTGAGCTTCTCGTCCTCCCTGCCAATCCGTCTCTACAGCACGACTTCACCATCCAGCTAGAATCATCATTAATCACCCCATCAAGGTCGGTCAGAAATCTTGGAGTAACGTTTGATGACCAGCTGACCTTCACAGACCACATTTCAAAGACAGCTCGATCTTGCAGGTTTGCACTGCACAACATCAGGAAGATCCGGCCTTTCCTAACTGAGCATGCAACACAACTTCTCGTCCAGGCCCTGGTCATCTCTAGGCTTGACTACTGCAATGCCCTTCTGGCTGGACTTCCAGCATGTGCAATCAAACCCCTACAGATGATCCAGAATGCTGCAGCTCGTCTTGTCTTCAACGAGCCCAAAAGGGCCCACGTCACTCCTCTGTTCATCTCTCTACACTGGCTACCTCTCGCTGCTCGCATCAAGTTCAAGGCATTGACGCTTGCTTACAGATCCATCACAGGCTCAGCTCCCTCCTACTTTCACTCACTCCTACGAGTCTACATCCCTACCAGACACCTACGATTGGTCAACGAGCGACGTCTCGTGGTTCCATCACAGAAAGCCACAAAATCACTTTCCAGAACATTCTCATTCACAGTTCCATGCTGGTGGAACGCTCTCCCCACCCTCATCCGGAATGCAGAATCCCTGACAACATTCAAAAGACAGCTAAAAACCCATCTCTTCCGTGAGCACTTAACCTCATAAAAAAAATAAAAAAATACAAAAACGATGTTTTTCCCTTTGAAACATCACTTATCAGGCTTATGCTACTCTGAATAATACCTGAACTTCGTATTTTGAGCACTTCTTGTGTTGTTGTCGTTTTTTGCCTCTTTATGATGACTCGCTTAAATTAGTCCTAATTTGTAAGTCGCTTTGGATAAAAGCGTCTGCTAAATGACTAAATGTAAATGTAAATGTACTGTAGAGTAAACTGTTGAATTGTTGAAGGTGTAAAGACGTTACACAGTGTAGTATAGTTGTGATTTTGCTGTAAAAACACGTTTTATTAGGTATAACGTTAGCTAACAGAGGAGCTCCAGTAAGGACACGTAAGTTACGTCTCTAAAGTGGATTTACATAAACCATATATATCTTAAAGACGCTTATTTTAAATGTCTATTTACATCTGAGAGGAAAATCTTCAGTAAGTATTGCAGAAGAGCACATCACAATATGAAATAGACATCTGAGTGATGAATGTGTGCTAGAACAAATCTATAAAGTAACTAAACATAAGTTATCTATTTTATTTGTCCATTACTGTTGATAAATTGAGGAACATTTATGTTGGATAAAAAGTTAAAACAACCTCAACATGTAAATGTAGTGTTGAGCTCATAAATCACAGAGGTAACGTAAATCTTGTCTGGATGTTACAGGGACAGATGAACAGATGTGTGTTTATCCAGTGGAGAGTGGCTCATGAAGCTGAATGCTGCCATCAAAGGCTTTGAGTGAGTATACTACAGAAATAAATAACAACAACTATTTAAATATTAAGTTGTAGTTTATTTTAATTATTGTAATTTCAAACAGAGCTATTACAGCACTTTTCTGATTCTTGATTTCTGTGCATTTGCTGCACAGCTTGTGTGGTGGAGCAGGACCTACAAGGGAAGATGATGGCGGCATTTGTGAAAAAAAAACACGTTTTTGTCTTCTAAATAATACTGAAATCAAATGACATTGTGCGGTTAAAATGACTGTTTTTTGTGTTATGTTTGTGCATTTTTGTAGGATCTGAAATGTCAGCAGGCTGGTGTGAGCACTGAGGATGAGGAGCCCAGAGCTGAATCCTGGAGATGGTGCCATGGATGAGTCCCTCCATCACTCCACCTGCCCTTATGAGTCCCTCCATCACTCCACCTGTCCTTATGAGACCCTCCATCACTCCACCTGCCCTTACGAGACCCTCCATCACTCCACCTGCCCTTACGAGACCCTCCATCACTCCACCTGCCCTTATGAGACCCTCCATCACTCCACCTGTCCTTACGAGACCCTCCATCACTCCACCTGTCCTTATGAGACCCTCCATCACTCCACCTGCCCTTATGAGACCCTCCATCACTCCACCTGTCCTTACGAGACCCTCCATCACTCCATCTGTCCTTACGAGACCCACCGTCACTCCACCTGCCCTTATTGCCTCAGATTGTGAAGCACAACACAGCACGCAACAACCTCAGGCATGAAGGAACGGCTACCTCTGGTGGTCAGCTGATTCATCAGAATAAAGCCTCAGAATGGGAACCGCTGTGTTGAGACGGCAGAAGGATGTGGGGTTCAGCGCCTGTAGCCTACATACATGATTGTAGTTTGAATAAAGCTTTGTTTCATGTGTTGACTTGTATATGCATTTGTTTATTGTGATGGTGACTTTGATTCATTCTTTTATTAATTTATTAATATTTCTCATTGTTGTCAGTAAATAAAATATAAATATTTAATTAATGTTTTATTTATTGTTTAAATGAAAATGTAGATATGTTCACTATACACATCTAGAGTGTATTCATGCATAGCTATGTCATATGACATACATTACATTTTGTTTGTTTTATTGAATTTTTTTCAGTAAAAATGTATATAATTAAGTATTGGTCAGCATTTATCGTTGTTATTATTGTATGTTTTGGGGTGGGATAGCAATGCAATTCATTCTGGGGTAATATTAATTTTTAACATTAATGATACTTACATTTTTCGAATGTAAAATCAACCGTTTTCTCCAAAGGCGAATCTTCGCACAGCTGCCCTTTGTGCAGACATTACAAACGCTGAAGAAAACCGTTCTAGGTAGGGCTGTTGAGTTACTGATGTTATGAGGTACATATATATATATATATATATATAATATATATATATATATATATACACACATATCAATCATGGGTTTGCATACATAATATGAGATTTTATACATAGGAAAAAAGAACCTACAAGGTTGAATATCGTAATATATATTTTCTTAAATAATTAGTTATAATACACTTAAAAAATTCATTTTTTTGTTATTTATAGGCCCAGGCCTGAGGGATGAAACGAGAGATAAATTCATCAAGAAAAAGAGGAAAACATAAAGCAGTAAGCCACTTTTGCTTGTGGCTGAAAATGTTTGGATATAAAATAAAGAAATTAACAACATATTCAAGAGATGACAATTTAGGGATTTTGTAATAAAAATAAATAATATCGTTAAGGATAAAACGGTGGGTCACATTAGTAGGGTTAAATATAAGAACTTAAATCAACCCTAAATGTATTCACAACATAAATGGGCAGCAGTTTCTTCAAAAAGACCACAAAATGAGCAAGTTTAATCAATATCAAGATATTTACAGATAGATGAATTAAACGTGTCGTTCAAATTTTTCAAGTTGTTGCGCGTGTGATAACGCGCCGTAGGTCACATGATAACGTCAACATGGCAGATGTCCGGTTCGCATTCATACTCAACGAGATCTGGCTATAAAGTACCTAATCCTTTTAGCGCTCGTTAAGTAAGTACTTATTGAAATTAAGTACCTACTCAGTATGCGGTTTGGAACGCAGCATGGGCTGACACTTATATCTAAAGAAGGTATTTAAAGACAATGTCCGGTTCATCTTCTTCACAGCCTCAGTTTCTCTTGACTTCCTGAACCCTTTAAAGGGATACTTCACCTCTGGAAAGATGAATGTGTATTTAAAATAGGTCATTTATGTAGAAGAAATGTGAAGACATTTTTGAATTTGGAGTTTTCTAGACTGAGAAAAGCCAGAAAATTTATTTTTGGCTTATGTGGATGAAAAACAACAACTCCCAGAATGCACTTGCTTCGCTGCCCTACGAGGCCACTCCCAAGCCACGCCTACCGGTAAGAGAGGGCAGTTGAAAACAACAAGGCTAGGCTACTAGTGAGTCTCCGTGACGAGTTTGCCTGGGATTTCGAGATCGCCCAAAATGTCCGGGATTCGGCTTTTGCGTTCTACAGTCGCCATTCATGTTTATTGTGGCGAGCAGGACGAGACTGAGGGGAGCGGGAGAACGGCGCGAGGCCGGTGGCGTCATTACTGAGACGCGCCAGTCTCGTATCTCTCACGGAAGAGCGGGAATTTTCTTAGCAATGTTAAAACGCACATCAACCGATCACTTGTTTAGCGTTCATGTAAACACTGCAAACAGAGATTTATGTATTTTTTATCTGGAAAAAATCCTCAGATGACGCAAAAATCGTCATATTGCGGTCATCGGAGGATTTTTTCCAGATAAAAAAATACATAAATCTCTCCTCTCAGGGGGATATGAGGGTGGAAAGCACGGTAATTCGAAAATACAACAGGTTTTCTACTAATACAAAGCTTAATGCTAAATCCTGAAGTATCCCTTATATGTCCAAGCCAAGCACATTAACACCAGGTAAGAAAGCTTAAGACAAGTGGGACATAGAACCTTCATTATACATGCTTAATTCTAAACAAAACAACTAGTCAGCAGTTTGACATTAGTATACACTTTTTATAGGCATGCCTCTAAGACAAGAAACCTGCAATACTGATGGTCAGTACAATTTCATTGCTCAAGATGATGGTCAGTATAAAGGGAGCGTTGGTGCTTTTTTGTTTTTCAATTTTTCAACTTTTTTTCTTGTTTCTAATGGTGACATAATGAACAGAATATCTCTTGCAATATTTATATTCATTTTGTATGTATATGTAATGAACAGTAGACATACATCAGCTGGACCGGTCTTCCCCCAGCTCATCTACTCTAGAGACCTCAAACTCCAATCAACCCAGTATGCACAGTAACTCAGAGGGAGGTGAGTTCATGAAGCTTAGAAGAGGAACAGTTCAATCAAAAATGAAAATGATCCCATAATTCAATCCTAGATGTATCTGACTGTCTTCTTTCAGCTGAACACAATTGGAGTTATAAAAAAATATCCTGAATACGTTTCCATTAAATATGACACGTTATAAGAAATTATGTTCTGTTCCCAACAACTTCCACTCCAATATATATATATATATCAAAATGTTCCTTCACTTAAAAGAGCTTAATTATCATATAGAGACAATTACATCTAATCTCAGTAATATGTAAATAGTATCACAGAGGGCAACCAACAACCATCTTGATTACAAGGACTTCAAATAGCTTGTCACCTTAAACATTTGACCGTTTTGTTTTAACAGAAGATCCACTTCAGATAGATTTTATCACCTTAACCTTTTGCTGTTCTGATTTCACAGAACATCAAAGATGTGGGCACAGAGGAAAGATCCTCAATTTACATTTAAGACAGAGTTTCAGCCTCATGTTGAGAGGGAAGACGAATCTGTTATTCTTAAATTACACATAAAAACAGAGCTTCATTTACATGTAGAGGGGGAAGACAAACGAAATAGAGGATAAATGTTTGAGCTGAGAGGATGAGATTCATTCTGTATGACTCCGCTGAATCCGAAGTGCTGTCTGTACTTTCTTACTACTTTGCTGTAATAAACTTCATTTTTGAGATCTTCGACGTCCACATCATTTTTTCTTTTCCACATCAAGTGTTTTTATATGTAACTAGCATTCCGAAACTGTATTTGAAACTAATTAATAAGGATAAATAAATAAGTAATGATACAAAAAAACATAATAAATAACATGTATTGATTATGACTGATTTTATTTGACATACACACCACAGACCGATGGGACAGATGCACACAGTGGCGCACTGTAGGATGGGTGCGTGTCGATGAGCCGCTAGCAAAGCAATCTATTAAAATAATGTTCTGTTCTCTCTCTTAAAATGTAAGCAAGTTTAAATGTCAGCATTATCATATGTCTAAAGAATTGAAGTCTGTCAGTTAAAAGAGCTTATTGATGCAGTCTGCCTGCTATTTTAGTCCAACCACTACTCCTGATCGGAGGCTCCCGTAAATATTTTGTTTATACATAGAGTTACACTTCAACTTAGTTTAATGGTGCAACGCAAAAATATTTAGTTGTGTGCAAGTTGTATCTTAGTGCCTATTTACGTCAAAAAACTAGGCTAAGTTGTAACTTACTGGTGCAACCGGCCCCTGGTCCAAGTGTTTGTTGCTATTTTATTTTTATTGGTTGTTGCAGTTTAATTTTTTATAGTTTTCTTGTTAAATAGCATCTCTATCAAATTCTCCTGTGAGGAGGATGCTTGGACTACTTGGTGAACTGGCTGAAAACTCCAACTACAGTGATGCCATGACTACAATGGCCAAGCAGCTCGAAAAGATGCAGTACAACCCAACCCAACTGGTCTCTGCATTTTACTGTTTTGGGAAAGGGATGTCGGTGTCAAAACGTGCAGCAGCGTTAAAGGGTTAGTTCACCCAAAAATGAAAATTCTGTCAGTAATTACTCACCCTCATGTTGTTCCAACCCCGTAAGACCTTCGTTCATCTCCGGAACACAAATTAAGATATTTTTGATGAAATCTGAGAGCTGGATCACTCCTCCATAGGCTTCTATGTGACTGAAACTTGCTGGCCCAGAAAAGTTATTAAATAGATCGTTAATATAGTCCAAGTGACTCCAGTGGCTCAATCTTAAGTTTATCAAGCGACGAGAATACTTTTTGTGCGCAAAAAATGTATTCCACTATTCATTTCCTTCTCTCTGGGCCTCGAGCTGGTTCACGTAGTGTTTTTGCGCAGCGCGTCTGTGTTGCACATCACCACGTAGGCTCACTATTGGGCGATGCTGGTCATGTGTGTGATGCGTGTGTGATGCGTGGCACAGACGCGCTTCGCTAAAACACTACGTGAACTAACTCGGGGCCCCGAGAGAAGGAAATGAATAGTGGAATAAAGTCGTTATTTTTTATTTTTTTTGCGCACAAATAGTATTCTCGTCGCTTGATAAACTTAAGATTGAGCCACTGTAGTCACTTGGACTATATTAACGATCTATTTAATAACTTTTCTGGGCCAGCAAGTTACAATGTCTTAGAAGCCTATGGAGGAGTGATCCAGCTCTCAGATTTCATCAAAAATATCTTAATTTTTGTTCCGAAGATGAACGAAGGTCTTACGGGGTTGGAACAACATGAGGGTGAGTAATTACTGACAGAATTTTCATTTTTGGGTGAACTAACCCTTTAAGACGAGCTGCTAGACGACCAGGTCCCATTATTGGCTGTCAGCCAACAGCAGTGGCCCGAAGATCAACCAAGACTGGTTCGAGGCGTCATTTGACAGCTGGACGCCCCAGAAAAAGTACTTCTGGTTCAGAGCATGACTATAGTAGACATACAGGAAGAGGAGGGAAAAGGGTTAGGTCAGGGTACGCCACAAATTGTCAGAGTCTGTTGCAATGAATTTCTCGCATCAAGCTTAAAAAGCCACAAGTTTGTATGTTTTTTGTGTGTGTGTGTGGGGGGGGGGGGTAATTACAGGTACAGTGTAATTAATAGTGCTTCAAAATGTTAATTAGTATATAAGTTGAAAATATTATTTAGTATTTATCAATAGTGTGCCATGAATTCTTGTTAACAATAGCAACTGCACATAAAACTCATTTCTTGCATCCTTCTAAAGTTTACTTTTTTTTTAGCTATTGTGAATTGTATGTAATGTTGCTTTTTATGTACCCATAAAAGGCAAACATATGTGTAATAAAACGATTATGTGTAAACACTTTTCTCATTGTTAAGCTTTTTTTTGTTTAAAAAAATAATTATGTATAATATATATTATGTAAAATAAAAATGCGTTATATATGTTATATATATATATTGTACACATTCTGTGTAACTTATAATTTTGCATACACACTTCCCTTTTGTATTTTGGATTTCAGCGATGTGAGGCCAATCAGCACTTTGATAGAGTTGACCAATGAAATCAAGCCATAGACGCGAGTCATCGCAGCGGGGCGTGGTTTTCTGTTAAGGGGCGTGGTTTGCGCTTAACCAATTTGGGGAAAAAAACGGCTGGTACGTCACTTCTTACCATGGATGGATCCAGAACGAGCTGTATTTAGAGCTTGATTAAATAAATTGTTCGTTTATTATGGGGAGGACGTCTTAAGCTCTGAAACTTGCAGGACGTTTTAATGGTACAAAGACCTCTTATATACCAAAAGATCAAGCCAAGGCAAATTTGGTTTCTCATGTCATGACCCCTTTAAACTGCGAAAGCGTGCGAACTGTTCACCTCAGAAGACTCGACACCACTGACTGACTGAAGTAGCGCGCGCTTGTGATGTCATCATCACCGCGAGTCGAAATAAATGTTAGATTATCAAAAACTCGCCAAATACTGTATAAAACAGCAAGACATCAATAAAACATTATCAAACAAAAATAAAAAACGGTTACAGACGTAGACAGACAGCAGTCCGTTCAATCTCAGTCATGAAATATATAGACATTTAAAAGCTTTATCGAGAAATTTAAAGCCCAAAGCAATCACGATATTTTAATGGCTTAAATGTAACTAAACTTATGATTTTTTTTATTTTTGATGCAAGAAGAATAAGTACACAGAAAAATTAACGATGAAAGTTAGCTTGTAAAATACAAAGTGTAAACAAATGTGACAGATCTCTCTACAAAAAAAAAAAGACCAGTTTGAAACTGTAAAAAAAACCAGTATTTTTTCCTTCATAAAAGTATAAACAAACTACGATAAAAATGCATCATAAAAAATGGACATAACATTTAAATAAGTATAATGTATAATGATATTTATTTATACCATGAAGCAAAATTATATACAAGAATGAAACGTCTAGATGATGTTCTTTGATCTGAATCTCACAGTAGAAACGGCTGGTCTTGAAGATGAACTTTATTCACTGTGACAAATTTAGATTATGTTTTTATCCTGTCGCTCCTTGTGGCTGGTTAGGACAGATTTTGAAGAGATGTTATTGCTTGACGGTGTTATTGTGTCACGTTCGGTGAGGATGCGGCATTAGACCTGAAACTGCTGGTCTTGAAGAGGATCTACTTTCTGTGATTGTATTTATTGTGGCTGAGTAGAGAAGATATCTGAGTGAAGCTCTTCCCACATGCAGTGCAGTGATACGGTTTCTCTCCAGTGTGGATCCTCTCGTGTGTTTTCAGATCTCCTGACCGACGGAATCTCTTGTCGCAGTGTGAACACTTGTAAGGTTTCTCTCCAGTGTGGATCATCTGGTGCCGTTTTAAATCTGCAGCTCTAAAATAACTCTTCCCACACTCAAAACACTTATGATCTTTTTCACCAGTATGTATTTTCTGATGAAGTCTTAAATTCTGCACACGTGAAAATCTTTTTCCACACAAAGAACAGAGATGTGGTCTCTCCTGTGAATGAACTAACATGTGGTTATTCAGGCCTGTAGACCTCGAAAATCTTCTGCCACATTGATCACATTCGTACGGTTTCTCTCCAGTGTGAATGTTCATGTGTTCCTGAAGGTCTGATGATTGTCTAAAACCCTTCCCACACTGATCACATATGAACGGTTTCTCTCCAGTGTGGACCCTTGTGTGAATCTCAAGACTTAGTTTGTATTTAAAACTCTTTCCACACACAGAACATAAATATGGTCTCTCCTGTGAATGAACTCTCAGGTGGCTCTTTAGGGATGAAGCACACAAAAATGTTTTGCCACATTGATCACATTCGTACAGTTTCTCACCAGTGTGGATGTTCATGTGTTCCTGAAGGGTTTCTTGTCGTGTGAAACTACTCAGACACTGATGGCAGATGAAATATTTCCTGTCTCTTATTATCAAAGAAATACTTTCAGTCTGTGAGTGAGTTTCTTCTTCAGTTTTGACATGTTTCTCCTCTCCAATCTCCTCATTTTCCTCCATCAGGCCTAAAATGAAAATAAAAATCATAATTTTAATGCATTTTTATTAATTGATACCACAAATGAGGTATATTTAAGGCTTATGGGAATATTCTATAATTTATTTGTGAACTGATGTGAGCATTAGGAAAATAATAATTCCATTAAAAAACATGGGAAGCGGCAGCGCGTTTCATTCATATGTTGACATTATTGTTTGTATTTGCACTGTAAACTTTGGGAAACTATAGTTATTCTGTGGTAATTTTGGGTTTCGGTGGTAAAAAAAGAAAACGTTTTTGAGTTCAGACAGCCAGAATATACCCTTAAATATTATAAATCATCTCAATTTAAAAGATTATAATATTACATATCACATCTGACACAAATATACAAACTACAACAATAACACCCATTTTTAGAGTTTGGTCTTTCAGATTCCTTTCATTAACATTACATAACTGATTATGTTCATCATTACAATTATTGCCACATTAAAGACCAAGATAGCAATAACCCAGCAAACACAGAACGTTGGCACAACGTACCCAACCTTCTAACAACGTTTTATCAACATGGCCATGGTTTCTATCCCCATGAAATGTCCTCACAGATCAAAACTTACAAAAGTTTAAGATTATACATTCAATAACACTACATTATCACTCTCAAAATGAAACATATGACAAAATCGTAATGATTTCAACATTTTCCTCAGATGTTCGTTTTGCTGAACTAGGCTAAATCAGTCTACAGACGCCAGAAAAGACGCACATTTAGCGCTTTATCCGATGAAAACAGTTCAGAAATAACCCTGTAAATGTTGCTGAAACAAACAGTGTAAAGTGTATTTTATGGGTGTGTAAATACGCGAAATATCTGAACTGCAGAACTCACCTCAGAAGACACAACAAACGCGCCGAACGTGGAAGGACACGACTGATGACGTCAGAGCGGTGATGCCAAATAAACGCGCCAAATATTGTAAACTATTTATACAAAATAACATGTATAACATACACGAAAATAACGCTTAAAGTTCATTTAAACAATAATTTAATCTCAGTCATGTGCAGGTTGAAAAATAACTTATTAGACAGTTCTAGGATTTAAGGTTTTATCATTATATTTAAAACATGAAAAGACCAATAGCAATCATAATAGTTAAGGGCTTTCAGTCAGAGTTATTTTAAAATTATGAATTGATCATTCTTAACACAAGTAGAATCAACAGACAATAAAACATTTAAGACAATTTAACATAAAACACAAGTTTCCAACTTGTGGAGCTATATGCGTTGTAAAATTAAGAGTCATTATGAAAATACAAATATTATGTTTGTAGTATAAAAATAATTAGCTTAATGTAAACATTTACAAATGATGTTTAAAAAATGTTTTAGTTATTGATTAAACTATTAATGAAGTCTGTATTCCTCCAGGAGGCACTCAACATAATAACTGTAATAAAACATGGAGAGACTCTTGAACCTAAAAGTGAGAAAACTATATTGATAAAATCAAGCAAAATAGAAAATGTACAGACGTCCAACAATCAAAGAACACACAATCTCTTACACCAGTATTTTCTGATATACAGATATAAAAATGCTTTGATGTCATTTGCTCAGCTTCTTTCCAGAGTGGATCCTCATGTGAACCTTGAGGCTCTGTTTGTGTGTGAAACTTCCCACACTGATCACATGAGTGCGGTTTCTCTCCAGTGTGGATCCGCATGTGCGGTTTTAAATCTGCAGCTCTAATAAAAGTCTTCCCACACTCAAAGCACACATGATTTCTTACACCAGTGTGTATTTTCTGACGTGCTTTTAAATCCTGCAGACGTGAAAAACTCTTTCCACACAAAGAACATGAATGTGGTTTCTCCTGTGAATGAACTGTCATGTGGATCTTCAGGACTGAAGCCCTCAAAAATGTTTGGCCACATTGATCACATTCATGCAGTTTCTCTCCAGTGTGGGCTCACGCACAACTCTCTCATTCTTCATGAATACAAACGTTTCCATGGCTGCGATGTAACATTTAATTCTTGATCATGTGAGACTTAAAGGGATACTCCACCGTTTTTTCATATTAAACTTTGTTATTCCCTTAACTAAGACGAGTTGATACATACCTCTCATCTCAGTGCGTGCACTTAATCGCTCTGGCGCGCGGTGACACTCTGATAGCACTTAGCTTACCCCAGTATATTCAATGGTATCTGACAGCAATGAATTTAGAAGTGACCAAACACATCAACGTTTTCCCTATTTAAAAACAGTTACACCAGTAGTTATACGACCAAGTATGGTGACACAAAATAAAACGTGGCGCTTTTCTAAGCGGATTAAAAAGGATAACTAACTGGCGCAGTAAAAAGTCACGTTTTTAAATAGGGAAAACGCTTATGTGTTTGGTCACTTCTAAATTCATTGCTGTTAGATACCATTGAATATACTGGGGTAAGCTAAGTGCTATCAGAGTGTCACCGCGCGCTAGAGTGATTGAGATGAGAGAGGTATGTATCAACTCGTCTTAGATAAGGGAATAACAGTTTAATATGAAAAAACGGTGGAGTATCCCTTTAAGATGTCATTGATGTTTGAAACTCTTCCCACACTGATCACATGTGAACGGTTTTTCTCCAGTGTGGATCCTCATGTGAACCGTGAGACTCAGTTTGCATGTGAAACTCTTTCCACACTGAGTGCAAGTGAAACATTTCTTGTCTCTTCTTTTCAGTAAAGAAATACTTTCAGTCTGTGAGCGAGTTTTAGCTCCAGTTTTGACCTGATGATGTTTCTCCTCCTCTTCTCTCTCCTCATTCTCCAGCATCACGTCTGAAATTAAAGTAAGAAAGTTACATTTTAATAAACCCTTAAAAAGTGCAATGTAGACAATGGCTACATGAAAATAATCTCAATCCAGTGTAACGTTGACTGCATTACATTAACCCAATTACTAACGTTAAAAGAAAAAAAGAAAAGAAAAAAGTTTATCTGAAACTATAACTGAGATTTTGATTGATTTATGCTAAAAATCTCAATTCTCAATATTGTTTAATTTTGGTGTTTTTAAAGTTTATTGCTAAAATAATAAATAGATAGATGAAAAATAAATATGTAAAATATAAGACCTTAAGATCATATTCAGTTTGTTCTCCTGATGTTGACAATCAACGTGAATGTTTATCAAATCTTGTTTCACTGACCATTTGATCAAAACAAGAAAATGAAAGACATTTGAATTTCAGGCCCTAATTTGTACCCTGCACATAGAGAGCGTCCCCGATATTATTTATCGATTAAACTGTTTCTTTTCTGTTTCCATAAATCTGATGAACTGCTTTATAACTTTAATGTTCTTCAGCCTCATTAAAGGCACAATATGTACGATTTTTTTATTAAAATATCCAAAAACCACCAAAACAGTGTTTTATATTTTGTTGACTTTAATTAACATTATCCATAAATGGGACTTTAATACATAAAGTAATACATCCTTTCCATTCAACTTTTGGCCCACAACAATATCAATATATCAACACTATATTTAAGCCACGTTAATGGTAGTGGAAAAAGCAATGCAAAATATATTTGTTGTTTTTGCACTAAAGTTTAGTTTATTGAGATATTTTGTGTTTTAAACTGCTAAAGACCTAAATGCAGAGTAATGCAGAGAGTTAAAATGTTTTGTTTTTCCTTTAAAATGTGATTAATGCATGGTGGCTAATGCAAAGCTATTTATGGTAATATACAGGGTTTGTATGGGTGCTTGAAATCCTTGAAAATGCTTGAATTTTGATGTTGTGTTTTCAAGGTTTGAAAAAGTGCTTAAATTTTAGATAAAATGCTTGAAATTGTAACTGTATTTCTTTCACAAGAAATACCTATGTGACTGAATAGTTAATTTATTAAATGGAGAAATAAAATTGTTTAAAATAGAAATACATTGTTAAATATTGTTAAATGCAATAGAGTAACAAAAAGCAGACATAATAGTTATAGGGCTGTGCCGGTAAACTTGACAACCATACCACCATGGCTGAGTAGCACTGGCGGTGGTCCGCCAAAACACTTTTTTTTGTATGTGAATTCTGTTTTATGTGAATATTATGACACGAGTGAAGCACAAAGCTTTGTTTACAAAAGAAATTAAATGTTACATCGCAGCCATGGAAACGTTTGTATTCATGAAGAATGAGAGAGTTGTGCGTGAGCCCATAACTTTAAGCTTGTCGGCTTTGAATTCTGGTTTGCGATCTGGTCACCCGATTATCAGCCAATTTAACAATATTCCATTAGTTATTCCATATAGAAAGCTTGAATTGTCTACTTTAAACTAAACAATTCAAAACGAAAAGAAACCGACTAGCCTACTCTCTGCTTATGTAATCCGTATGAAGTGTGCATTTCTCTCTCTATAGGCGCGTTCACTGCAAAGATGACGAGTCAGCATCGTCAACTTCATCTTTGCAGAGCCGACACTGACACAGAAAACGCTAGTTTATTAATAAACAATAAAAACGCCTCCGTTATAGGAGGTGCTATATTTGACACATTCATAATCATTACCCTTGCCGGTTCTTTGTGACAGATGTTATGTGCATTATTGGCAGCGTCAGCCTCTGGTTACATGAACAAGTCACCGCATCAGCACCGAAAACATGGAGATTTTATTTTAGAGAATAATCACACAACCTATTCGATATTCTATAATTAAATCAACTAATCGAATATTCAAAAATCGTGACTCATCCCTGCATGGAATCTCTTGTTTCTTTTCCCAAATCTTCACTCACATCTCACCCATTTTCGAAGGGGATTATAACCGTTTCTTTCTTGGTTCGCTTTTAATTAGGCCTATTATTTTCGTATTATTTACTGTGGTGAAGTATAACGCTATAGGACAGATAGCCTACTTTTTTCCTTGTACGTCAAATTCTTTTTAACACAGTTTATGCTTGTTATTAGACATGTGGCATGTCAAGTTTATTTGTAAAGCGCGTTTCACACGCGCGGGTGATTTAGTTTCGCTTTCTCTGGCAGCGCAATATCAAACATAACCTAAATGTCTTGCCTTTACGGAAGATAAAATTCGCTCTTCATACCTTTTACAACAAATAGCCTAGAAAACATGAAGATATCAGAAAAGAGATCGATGGTCTCTTTCCTGCTCATGTCCCACATCCCTCTCTCTCAAAGCGCAGAGCAGTAGGCTGTATCACGCGTCTTTTTAAAAAAAAATAGATTTAACTTTATTATATTATTTAATTTGCCAATATTTACTGATATTGATTTCAATGCTTTACAGGCTTTAGTGTGTTGTTTCTTTGACGGAATTGCTCAAATAAAGGCTTTTTGCTCAAATAAACAATTTTTTTTTTTTTATAAAAAAAAAAACCAATACACACTTAACAGGATCGATTGATGTATAACACAAGCATATAAGATAAAAATTAATATTAGTATTTTTATTCTTTTTTGCACTGATAAGGAAATATTTACTGATATTAAATATCAGTATTTTATCAGCCAACATTTACTGATATTTATTTCAATGCTTTACAGGCTTACATCTTTACAGGCTTACATCTTACATCTTACTTCCAAGATGGCGCCGCGGATGGCTGCCTCGGTGTGGAGCTCTCCGGTTATTGTGTTGTTTTTGTTGGTTTGTTCTGCGTTTAGTCATTCTTTTCCTATCAGTTTCACCAAAGACAAACTACTGGACATTAGGAAACACACACCAGACAACTTTTTTACAGATTTTGATTACTCAGACGTTTTACTGGACATTCTCGTCGGAGGGGCAGCGGTGTTGTTCAAACGCGCGGTCAGACGCAAACGCGGGAAGCGCGCCGGCGCGCTGGTTAAACTCCGCGAGCGCGGCCTCCGCACTGCACTCCCCAGTATTCATCTTGCGAATCTCCGATCTCTTCCTAACAAAATGGACGAACTTCTTCTCCTCACCCGCACTAACAAGGATTTTTTAAACTCCGCTGCTCTGTGCTTCACTGAAACCTGGCTGAGTGAAGCTATACCGGACAACGCACTACATCTGCCGGGCTTCCAGCTGTTCCGAGCGGATCGCATCGCGGAACTAACGGGGAAAACGAGAGGTGGTGGATTGTGTTTCTACATTAACGAAAGTTGGTGTTCAGATGTAACAACACTGAAGAAGATGTGCTCTCCTAACTTAGAGATGCATTTCATAAACTGTAAACCTTTCTACTCGCCGCGGGAGTTTTCCTCATTCATTCTCGCGAATGTTTACATTCCTCCAGACTCGTGTGTGAGCGCGGCGATACAACAGCTGGCTGAACATATAGCTGAAATGGAACAAAGGTACCCAGACTCTCTTTTAATCATTCTTGGGGATTTTAACAAAGCAAATCTCTCCCGTGAACTGCCAAAATACAGACAGCATGTTACATGTCCTACCAGAGACAGTAATATATTGGACCACTGTTACACCACGATAAAGAATGCGTATCACTCCGTCCCACGGGCAGCTTTGGGGCTCTCTGATCATTGTTTGGTTCATCTTATACCGACCTACAGGCAGAAACTGAAATCAGCTAAACCTGTAATAAGGACTGTAAAAAGATGGACCAACGAAGCAGAGCAGGATCTACAGGCCTGCTTTGATTGCACTGATTGGACTGTTTTTGAAGCTGCAGCCACCGATCTGGATGAGCTCACAGATACTGTAACATCATATATCAGTTTCTGTGAGGATACATGCATTCCTACCAGGACATTCTTATCATTCACTAATGATAAACCATGGTTTACTGGGAAACTCAAACAGCTTCGTCATGCCAAAGAGGATGCTTACAGAAGTGGGGATAAAATCTTGTATAACCAGGCCAGAAACAGACTGACAAAGGAGATCAGAGTTGCTAAAAGAAGCTACTCTGAAAAGCTGAAAAACCAATTTTCAGCCAACGACCCGGCATCAGTCTGGAGAGGCTTGAGGAACATCACCAACTACAAATCACCATCCCCCCCATCTGTGGAGAATCAACAACTGGCTGACACTCTCAATGCATTCTATTGCAGGTTTGAGAAGCCCAGACTCACACCTCACACCCGCTCTGATGTGCACTTCACACATCCACCATCACCTCCTGCAACCCCTCTCCTCCCCCCTTCTGCCATCCAACCTGAGCTTAAGGTCTGTGTGGAGGACGTGAGCCGAGTCTTCAAAAAACAGAAGACTAGGAAAGCTTCAGGCCCAGACGGCATCTCATCTGCTTGTCTAAAAGCCTGCGCTGACCAACTGGCCCCAGTCTTCACGCAGATCTTCAACAGATCATTGGAGCAGTGTGAAGTTCCCTGCTGCTTCAAACGCTCCACTATCATTCCGGTTCCCAAAAAACCTAAAATCACTGGACTTAATGACTACAGACCTGTCGCTCTCACGTCTGTGGTCATGAAGTCGTTTGAAAGACTGGTGTTGGCCTATCTGAAGGACATCACTGGACCCCTGCTGGATCCCTGCTGGATCCCTTTCAGTTTGCTTACAGAGCAAACAGGTCTGTGGATGATGCAGTCAACATGGGACTGCACTATATCCTGCAACATCTTGACAGACCTGGGACTTATGCACGGATCTTATTTGTGGACTTCAGTTCGGCCTTCAATACCATCATCCCTGATCTTCTCACAGCCAAACTGACTCAGCTCTCCATGCCATCCTCAATCTGTCAGTGGATCTCCAGCTTCCTGACGGACCGGCAGCAGCGAGTGAGACTGGGGAAGCTCACATCCAGGACCCTCACCATCAGCACTGGCGCCCCCCAAGGGTGCGTTCTCTCCCCACTGCTCTTCTCCCTGTACACTAATGACTGCACTTCTAAAGACCCCTCTGTCAAGCTCCTGAAATTTGCAGACGACACCACTGTCATCGGTCTCATCCAAAATGGTGATGAGTCTGCTTACAGACTGGGGGTTGAACAGCTGGCTGTCTGGTGCAGCTATAACAACCTTGAGCTGAACACACTCAAAACAGTGGAGATGATTGTGGATTTCAGGAGAAAATCCCCAGCACTCCCCCCTCTCACCATCATGAACAGCACTGTGGAAGCAGTGGAGTCATTCAGGTTCCTGGGCTCTACCATCTCTCAGGACCTGAAGTGGGCAAATCACATTGACTCCATTGTGAAAAAGGCCCAGCAGAGACTGTACTTCCTTCGCCAGCTGAAGAAGTTCAATCTGCCACAGGAGCTGCTGATCCAGTTCTACTCAGCCGTCATTGAGTCTGTTTTAAGCACTTCCATCACTGTCTGGTTTGGTTCAGCTACCAAATCGGACATCAGGAGACTACAACGGACAGTCCGGACTGCAGAGAGGATTATTGGTGCCCCCCTGCCAACCCTCCAGGACCTGTACTCTTCCAGAGTGAGGAAGAGAGCAGGTAAAATCATCACAGACTCCACTCACCCTGGACACCCCCTGTTTGAACTGTTACCGTCAGGACGGCGACACAGATCACTGGCCACAAGAACATCCAGGCACAGGAACAGTTTCTTTCCACAGGCCATTTCCCTTCTGAACACTTAACATGCCCCCCAAGGCATATGCCTGTAAGTGCAATACTCCCACTGTCTAGTGCAATATTCTCTAACTCAGGTGATATTTATATTTATATTATTCATACTACTCAAAATACTGTAAATATGTTCATAATCTGTAACATGCACTAGACTCCCACTGTCTAGTGTAATATTCTCTAACTCAGGTGATATTTATACTTATATTATTCATACTACTCAAAATACTGTAAATATGTTCATAATCTGTAAATGTTTATTCAGACTAAACCCAACTGTGACCCCTTTTTTTTACTTTTATACTATTTTTATTTTTTTTAATATATTTTATTCTTAGAATTTGTATTACTATGTTTCTTGTTGTATTTGTATTTGTATATGTGCACTAGAAGCTTCAGTACCAAGAAAAATTCCTTGTGGGTGCAAGCACACTTGGCAATAAAGCTCTTTCTGATTCTGATTCTTTAGTGTGTTGTTTCTTTGATAAATTTTTTTTTTTTTTTAACCCCCCAACCACTGCACCACCGCCGGTAGATGGTCCATTACCACCGTGGTGGTAAAAAACTCCCACCGTCACAGCCCTATAACCCGAAAGTAAAACAGATAATTTTAAAACTAAATATTGCAATACTTTGCGCTACTGTATCGATATAATTGCGTGTGCAAAATATAGATTTTTTTCCCCCACCACTAATTTTCAGCCCTTGAAATTACTTCAGTTTTACAGCCTGAAAATGATCTGAGAAGCAATATTTGGACATTAATATAATGAAAAGTATTATTCATAGGCATTATCTACTTAGATACATTTTGAAAAATAAAACTTGTGATTTGCTTAAATATCTGATTACGAAACACAATTTTGGCTGTTTATAGGATTATCTCTTTTAATGTGATAAAAACGCTAAATAATAATTTTGACTATGTATTGGTATGTAATTTACAGTGGTGTAAGGTGCTGGAAAAAGCTTTAAAATGGACCTTGAAAGTGCTTGAATTTGACCTTGGAAAAGGTGTACGAACCATGAATATAAGCAGCACGAGCTTGCTGTTGAATTGCATGTGCATTGAAATGTACTTTGCTAGTTTAAAACTTAAGTTGAGTTCATGTTATCAACACTATAGATGCCGTGCTGTGGAATAAACGGTCAAGCCATTCAGTCCCCGCTTTCTACCACCAACCACGAACATACATAACACAACACAGAGCGGCGGTGCTAGAGACCAGTGAGCGTGCGGAGAGAGAGAGAAAGAGGGTTACATCTTTGGTGCCGTGACCCGGATTGTGGCACTGCTAGACCGAAGGGGAAGAGAATTCTACAGCCAGTGGTTTGAATGCTGAACTATATTTAATGAACAAACTGGAATTCATAACTGAACTGGTGAATTTGGGGTTACATATCTGCCATCACAGCTATATCCTTTACAGTCGGCTGGGGATCTTAACTGTTATTTAACTCAATTTCAATTTCAGTAATTTGCTGTGATGTAAAACATATCTGATAGTTTTATGGAAAAGATAAGATTTATGCCTATTGAGATTTGAGAAATTTGTCTTAGATTATTATGCATCTGCTTGATACCCAGTGAGGCTTTAGTTTAAACTGATTAAGTTTAAACTGACAAGCCATTTTAGTTGATGAGTCGTTAACTTTTTGGGATAAGCTGGTTACATTTTTCATTGGGCTGATCTCACTGAAACATATAGCTTATTTTAGAACGTTATTATTTCTACGGGATTGCATAATTTTACATAGATTCAGCACCTCCATAGAATCTAATTACACTGCCATTTAACCTGCTTGCACTAAGTAAACACATTTGGATTTTAAAATGTTGCAGACCTATGTAAACTCCCCACAAGACATAGAGTGCTCCTCCACTGGTGCATCTAGTCTCCTAACGCCAGCGGAGCATGTCACCATTGGCCCACCAGCCCATGGCCCTCGCCCTATGCTGACCAGTATGTGGCGCCAGCCCAAGCACAAAGGCTGCCAGGCAAGGAACCACAAGCCAAGCCACAGCGAGAAGATGAAAGTGGGCGCCACTGGGAGTCTCCTCTTAAAAGAGTGGGGGAGGTTAGTGGTAAAAAGACATTATCCCTCAGAAAACATTATCAAAATGATTCCATTCACACGGATCTGCGGAAACGACTAAAACGCAGCATTATGCAGGCCAGACAAGTTATTGGCGATTTCACTTTGTAAAGAAAGACTTTCAGGCCACCAAAATGCCGTTGTCGTATAAATGAGCGACATAAAAGTTTTCTGTGTCATGTAAACGGCCCCTAATTGAATAACAAATTATTTTTACATCGGAAATTAATCGAAAACTGGACAATGACTTTCTTCTAGAGCTGCTGTGCAGCCAAAACAATCTTTGTTGCATTATTTTCCTGTTATCACTGTAAAGCTATTATGAAATAGTCTGTATTGTAAAAAGTACTATAGAAATGACTTGACCACAGATGCTAATCAGGACAACGCGTTTCTCTCAGCATCTGACAGAATAGATGCGTCACCAGCTTCACACGTGTCTTAAAGAGGCATCAGAAAACCAGAGAATTACGTTTGTTGTTTTTTGACAGCACACTATACGACTCACTCAAAACGGTCTTGCAACCCACCAGTTGAGAAACACTGACGTAGGCTATAGGGCTGGGCATCGTTCAGAATTTTTCGATCCGGTGCCAATTTCGATACCTCAGTTTCGATACCGATTCCTAACGATACTTTTTTCGATACCATATGTTTTAAAATTAATTTCAACATCAAACAAAAATACATTAAACACAAAGCTTTTATTTTCCACCTTAATTGTGAATCAAAACAGTTATCAAAATAAAATAAAAAATCTGGTAAAACTACTCACTTAGCATGTCCACAAAACGTATATTTTTCTCTCCGTTTTGGCCTTCCGTCCACACGGAGACGGCGTTTTTATTAATGAAAATTAAGCTTTTTTGAAAACGCACTCCATAGTGGATACATTTGAAAACGCGGCAATACATGAGAGCAGTTGCGTTTTAGACCAAACATACGGTGACTGCGTGCGACCTGGACCGCATCAGTGAATGGTGAGATATTTTACTAAATAAAATTATCCTGTCAGACGAATTGCGCGATAACTTCATTATTTATTTTTCCATCTGAATCATATCAGTGATCTTTGGTGGGGATTAACACATGCGCAGTAAGGTGAATTAAGCGTTTTCAGGCGTTTCTCAAAAGTTTCCCATCCACACTGAAACGTCCGAAAACGCTAGTGTGGACGGAGAGCGTTTATAAACGAAAACGCCGTTTTCAAATGTATCCGGATTAATGTAGACATAGCCTAACATTAATAAAATGACTGCCTGTCAGTCAGTCATCAGGGGAGAGAAAACACCATTGTGGCTGCTTGTTTAGTAAGAGGAAGTGTAACGTCAACAGCACCGCGACCGCTTTCTGCTCGCCATTAAATTAATATCATATCGCAGCAAACGCTGTCTGCGTGAAGTTTTAAAAAACTGTTACCACACTTGAGACCAACCGTGACTCTCTGTGACTTCAGCAAAACTGCAAACAGTTTAATCCGTCCGCACCTCTCCGTGTGTGTGTGGGTCGGAGCTCCGCTCTTTGTCAATATGCAGAGAGGACAGATAAGCTTGCGCTTACGCGCTCAGATGGAACCGAAATTTGGCACCGAAAGATAAAGAATTTTTCGATACTCATAGAATTGGAGTATTTTTTTCGATACCATAAAAGTATCGAAGTTCGGTACCCAGCCCTAGTAGGCTATACATCTACTGTCCGCCGTTCACTGTTGTTCTGCTGAAGCTCATTCCCTGTACCTTTTCCGCACTTGTTTTACTCACTCACAACATCATCAAGCTAAGCCTTTGTTTCGAATAAGCGACTTCTAGTGTCGAAACTGACATACTGTGGCTTTAATGAAGAATCAGGAATAAACACCAACCTCTTTGTTCTTCAGTGTGTTTCATTCTGCAGTGTTCTGGATCTCTCATGTTCTCACTGTCCTTCAATAAACTCTGTCTTTGCAGATTTCAGCTCTTCCTGATGGTTTGATGCTCGTCTTCACTTGTAGCTGACGGGAATATTCCAGCATTTATTGGTGAATTAAAGTGGGAGGAGCTTCGTTGAAGGAGGAGGGGCTTACCTGAAGGAGGTGGAGCAGATCTGACAAAATCAAGAAATCACTTACTAAGGTTTTTTTTATACCAATTTACACATTTTAAGTATTTATATTATTCACCTATCTGTCTAGTAAAGTAAGATTTAAATTAATTAATCTCAAAGTGTTGGAATTGACAAAATCTACCTCTTTTTATTTCTAAGAATTTCAGCTAAATACTTTTTTCCTACATTTATCTCATTTACATATTGGCAAATAATTATAGAAAATCAGTTAAAGTTACCAGATACCAAAACATAAACCATGTAATAATAAATAAAAAAAAGTATATATAATAAAATATTATATAAATATGCAAATTTGCAAGAAACTAATAACCCACCAATTAAGTTTGCCTTAACTACTTGTTTTTGTTTTTTATATGGAACATGATTTATCACAGATTAATTAAATAAATTAAACTTACCTATATCCTGCAGATGTCACAATAGCTGATCGTGTCGTTTGCTCAAATCTGTTGACAATAAAATGAGCTTAATGTGTGAATTTACAGATCTGAAGACATCAGCATAATGAATGAGGAGAAAACAGGATCTATTGACATGAAATAAAGAGGCTTTTCAGCTGCTCTGATAATAGTGATGAGCCATAGACTATCAATACTCATTCAACAAGCCATTCAGGATCAACAGATCATCTCACTTTATTAAGTATTTGCTGCTAGAAACAGATTGTTTGAGTCAAAATATCTGCTGAAAGCAAGTGCTCTAATATTACAGTGATTCTTGCGATACGGCACAAAACATGTAAAAAATTAAGAAATTCATAAAAAATATAAATACTTAGTTGCATCTAAAGGAAATCTGGATACTCAGGAGCCAGGACATTCATTGCTTTTATTTTAAAATAATTTTGTTAGTATTATTTTAAATACATGCTCTATATTTGGAAAATACATGTAATTTAAAAGGTGTACAAATTAATTACAATTAATTAATGAATTAATGTATTTTGTGAGTTACTGGAGACTCAGAATGAGACTATTGCTAAAAGGATAAAAACAAACCACTGGAAGGATTGTTGTATTAAATTTCATATTAGTTAAAAAAAATAGTAAACGTTGTCATTAAACACAGTCAGATGAAGGTTTCCATTCATTTCGAAATAAATATTTTATTCATTTTTTCATTTAATGTGTTTAAATATTAAAACATCAACTGAACTGTAATATGTCTGATTTGCCTAAGAACATTGGTTATATTTGTTTAATAATAAAACAGAGGGAAGAGATTTAAGCAATTTAGGAACTAGATTGTTCTTAATAACCCTAACACAGGAAAGTTGGCTAAGTATTTTTTTAATCAGCTCCTTTACTGAACACCATTACATAATTGAAGACTGTATACTGTTGTTGGATGGATGGATCAAATTAAAATGCTTTTTAATGTATCTGACGGAGTTGACAGATTAAAGGTGCTCTAAGTGATGCCGGGAGTATTGACATTCGAATTGTTGTCAAACAAAACGGAGGCTAGCTAGACCCTCCCTCCTCCTAATCCCGTCTCCTCCCTTCCGGCATAAAGGAAAGTCAAAGTAGTCACTAAAAACAAAGTAAAGTTTTACTGATACTTCATTCAATGTGTAATGTCACCAAGTTAGATAAATGCTTTTATATATTGCAGAACAGAATGCAGAAAAAGAGAAACATTGTCTTAAAATCGTTTCGCCACCTGAGGTTATAACTATAACTATAGCTCCCATACAAGGACGCAATAATAGCAAGATAACGTTAGCTTCGCGTTTCCCAGTGAGCATAAACAACGGCGGCGGCGTAAACAAATTTAGTCAAAGTTGTCAATAGCCTATAAATGAACATTCAAATCCATAACAAACTGTGGGTGAAAACAATCATTCACACAAATTGTCGCCCTACTGTGAATTTGCTTGACCATTTACAATAGAGATTGATCGCTAGCTGCTAGAAACATATATGTTGTATTCACCAAAGCTAACGCTGACTGCATAGTTCTAGCTAATTACATCCTTGTGTTGGTTTGGCGAACATGAACGTCAATTTAGAAAGAAAAATGGATTTACCTGTTCTGCAAAAACAGAGCAACTATGTCGGATTGGAAGCCCTTCTGCCGGCGGAGTTCTCGCCACCTTTCGAGGGTTTTTCCGATGTAAATTCGGGACTTCGCGCGTTCCTTATCCTTGTCCCTCTTCTTTGCAATTTGTTCATCGGAACGTCGTCTCTTTGGTCATGTGTCGGCCATAATTCAAACTTCCCTCTTCATGCTTCCCTCTCCTCCACACACCCCCTTCATAGAGACAGAGCGCAACGCGTCATAATCTGAAGGCCACGCCCACCAAGGGGGAAAACAAACCAACTGTCTCCATTGACTTTGCATTGCGAGAGGCTGCCTCCTTGTCATTTCTTGCTTCTAACAAAATACAGAATAATGCCTAAAAGCTGCTATGTGACAAGGTGTACAGCAAACAAGCTAAGAAACCCAGAAATAATTTTTCATAAGCTGTCGACCCCAAAAAACGAGCGTTTGAGGACATAAAAGTGGATACAGGCTGGGACGAATGGGTATATTGTGGGATCCTGACACTCAGTATGCACTAAAATACACTACGTGTGCACTGTTTGTTGTGTTTCGTGGTGCGGGTGAGCCCAGTTTGTTTTTGTTGCCGTTTGTGGAGCCTGTGGTGTCTAGAGAGACCGCGTTTTTTTACAGTGTGTTCGGGGGACAGGCAGCTAGCGGATAGTGAGATGTTTGCTGTATGTGACAAAAAATGTTTTGGCCTAAAAAACGCGTGACATCACTTAGAGCACTTTTAAGTTAAGAAGTGAATAAATGTACATTTTTAGAAAGAAAGAAAAATAATATATTCAGAAAAACCTGTTCCCTTACATGGCTCATTAGCTGAGACCCTTGTCTACAAATATATCAGTTTATCATTAATATATTATTAAATATTAAAAACTAACTTCTAAAATATGTTTTGTCCCTTACCTCAAGAAACAGTGATTACTATTTCTCAAATGATACAGAAAAATAGCAGTTATATAAAGTCATACACTAATGACACCCATCTTCATCAAACATTGTTATTTCCTAATAACCCTATTCATGGCAACAAGGCAGTTCGCTAACATCTTACCGTTTTGTATGTTAAAGGAACTGTATGTAAGAAATGTATTTCAATTAATCATAAAATGGCCCTGATATGTCACTAGACATTAAGAAATCATGTTCATTTCAAATACTTATATCACTGACAACAGTAGTCCGGCCAGGATATTGTCATTTAAAAGTGAAGTTGCAGCCCTCAACTGATGTTGATGTTGTCATGTTGTGTTTTGGCCTGAAGCTCCACCCTCCGGCTATCTACCAATCACGAAGTCAGTAGTGTTTCGGCATCCGGGTTGCCAGCTCTGCTCTAGTTACCACAGCTGCAGCTACAAACGTGTCGGATAAAAAATGCCAGCCTATCTGGCAACCTCGAGTCAGGGGGGAGGGGGAGGGGATACACCGCTCTACAGTAATTTGAAAGTGATTGCAGTACCAGTTTTGGCCACAATCTTACATACGGTTCCTTTAAACAGATTTCTTCTTTCTTTAGTGTACACGAATAGCGACGAACACGATGGAAACTTTAAACTGCGAAAGCGCGCGAACTGTTCACCTCAGAAGACTCGACACCACTGACTGACTGAAGGAGGAGCGCGCGCTGGTGATGTCGTCATCACCGCGAGTCGAAATCAACGTTAGATTATCAAAAACTCGCCAAATACTGTGTAAAACAGCAAGACATCAATAAAACATTATCAAACAAAAGTAAAAAACGGTTACAGACGTAGACAGACAGCAGTCCGTTCAATCTCAGTCATGAAATATATCAGACATTTAAAGCATTTAAATCTAAAGCCCAAAGCAATCACAATATTTGAATGGCTTTTTCTTGATGCAAGAAGAACAAGACAGAAAAAATAACAATGAAAGTTAGCTTGTAAAATACAAAGTGTAAACATGTGACATATCTATCTACAAAAAAAAAGAACAGTTTGAAACTGTAAAAAAAAACCTGTATTTTTTCCTTCATAAAAGTATAAACAAACTACGATAAAAATGCATCATAAAAAATTGACAACATTTAACTCATAATAAAGTACAATATTTATTTATACCATGAAGCAAAATTATATACAAGAATGAAACGTCTAGAATGATGTTCTTTGATCTGAATCTCACAGTAGAAACTGCTGGTCTTGAAGATTAACTTTATTCACTGTGACAAATTTAGATGATGTTTTTATCCTGTCGCTCGTTGTGGCTGGTTAGGACAGATTTTGAAGAGATGTTATTGCTTGACGGTGTTATTGTGTCACGTTCGGTGAGGATGCGGCATTAGACCTGAAACTGCTGGTCTTGAAGAGGATCTACTTTCTGTGATTGTATTTATTGTGGCTGAGTAGAGAAGATATCTGAGTGAAGCTCTTCCCACATGCAGTGCAGCGATACGGTTTCTCTCCAGTGTGGATCCTCTCGTGTGTTTTCACATGTTCTGACCGACGGAATCTCTTGTCGCAGTGTGAACACTTGTAAGGTTTCTCTCCAGTGTGGATCATCTGGTGCCGTTTTAAATCTTCAGCTCTAAAATAACTCTTCCCACACTCAAAGCACTTATGATCTTTTTCACCAGTATGTATTTTCTGATGAAGTCTTAAATTCTGCAGACGTGAAAATCTTTTTCCACACAAAGAACAGGGATGTGGTTTCTCCTGTGAATGAACTAACATGTGGTTATTCAGGCCTGTAGCCCTCGAAAATCTTCTGCCACATTGATCACATTCGTACGGTTTCTCTCCAGTGTGGATGTTCATGTGTTCCTGAAGGTTTGATGATTGTCTAAAACCCTTCCCACATTGATCACATTCGTACGGTTTCTCTCCAGTGTGGACCCTTGTGTGAATCTCAAGACTTAGTTTGTATTTAAAACTCTTTCCACACACAGAACATAAATATGGTTTTTCATGTGAATGAACTCTCAGGTGGCTCTTTAGGGATGAAGCACACAAAAATGTTTTGCCACATTGATCACATTCGTGCAGTTTCTCACCAGTGTGGATGTTCATGTGTTTATTAAGGCTTACTTGTTGTGCGAAACTCTTCCCACACTGATCACATATGAACGGTTTCTCTCCAGTGTGGATGTTCATGTGTTCCTGAAGGGTTTCTTGTCGTGTGAAACTACTCAGACACTCATGGCAGATGAAATATTTTCTGTCTCTTATTATCAAACAAATACTTTCAGTCTGTGAGGGAGTTTCTTCTTCAGTTTTGACATGATGTTTCTCCTCTCCAATCTCCTCATTTTCCTCCATCAGGCCTGAAATGAAAATAAAAATCATAATTTTAGTGCATTTTTATTAATTGATACCACAAATGAGGTATATTGAAGGCTTATGGGAATATTCTATAATTCATTTGTGAACTGATGAGAGCATTAGGAAAATAATTCCATTAAAAAATATGTGGGAAGCGGCAGCGCGTTTCATTCATATGTTGACAGACATTATTGTTTGTATTTGCACTGTAAACTTTGGGCATTATAGTTAGTCTGTGGTAATTTTGGGTCTCTGTGGTAAAACGAAAACGTTTGAGTTCAGACAGCCAGAATATACCCTTAAATATTAGAAATCATCTCTATTTAAAATATTATAATATTACATATCACATCACATCTGACACAAACATACAAACTACAACAATATAACACCCATTTTTAGAGTTTGGTCTTTTAGATTCCTTTCATTAACATTACATAACTGATTATGTCCATCATTAAAATTATTGCCACATTAAAGACCAAGATAGCAAAAACCCAGCAAACACAGAACGTTGGCACAAATACGTTATGTGGTGAAGGTTGTTACAGCGTTGTCACAATGTTGACATTAAACCACCGTTCAGGCCCATGGCTTAAGGTTGTGCTAATGGTGTCTTGACAACCACTGGACTAAATATGTACTCAATATGTACTTCAAACACAACCTACAACTTAATTTTCTAATGTGACTAATGTAGCCTCGCTTGCACTGTTTAGTTTTTCATTTCATTTGTCTGCTTAGTCTCATTCATTTCTTTGCTCCTCTGGATTTGTGGATGTTTCCTGGACTGATTCCGTTTACCGAACAAACTTTATCGTCCAGCTTTCGACTACTGTCTGCCATGTACAGAACCGGTTTTGTTCATTAAGTGTTCTGATTTTTGCTTTTTATGTTTTATTTATTATACTTAAAATAAATTTTTTTTTTTTTTACAAAATGTATGACTTTTGGAAGTGCAATTTGATTACCATATATGCAGTTAAGTTTTAAATAAAATTGAATTAATGTAACCTTCCATCATTTTTACTCTTAGAAGTGTACACTTGCAGGTGTTGATTATAATTAGGCTAATTTACTGAAAGCCCCATAAATAATAATAAGGATACACAATATATATATATATATATATATATATATATATAAAAAACTATATAACTATATAACCACGTTGCTACAGCCCTGTCGCGTCTTACAATTCTATTGTTACAATGTTGGGAGCACGTAGACAGCGACGTTGCCACAGAAGAAATGCAACGTGCCACAACGTAAATGTGTTTGCAGGGAAATGTTTCTATCCCCATGAAATTTCCTCACAGATCAAAACTTACAAAAGTTTGAGATTATACATTCAATAACACTACATTATCACTCTCAAAATTAAACCTATTACGAAATCGTTCATGTTTGAATGATTTCAACATTTTCCTCAGATGTTCGTTTCGTGCTGAACTAAATCAGTCAGACGCCAGAAAAGACGCACATTTAGCGCTTTATCCGATGAAAACAGTTCAGAAATAACCCTGTAAATGTTGCTGAAACAAACTGTGTAAAGTGTATTTTATGGGTGTGTAAATACGCGAAATATCTGAACTGCAGAACTCACCTCAGAAGACACAACAAACGCGCCGAACGTGGAAGGACACGACTGATGACGTCAGCGCGGTGATGCCAAATAAACGCGCCAAATATTGCAAACTATTTATACAAAATAACATTTATAACTTACACTAAAATAACGCTTAAATTTCATGTAAACAATAATTTAATCTCAGTCATGTGTAGGTTGAAAAATAATTTATTAGACAGTTCAAGGATTTAAAGTTTTAATTATCATTACATTTAAAACATGGAAAGACCAATAGCAATCATAATAGTTAATGGCTTTCAGAGTTACACAAAATTATGAATTGATCAATTCTTAACACAAGTAGAATCAATAGACAATAAAACATTTCTGAATGTCCAACTTGTGGAGCTATACGCATTGTAAAATTAAGCCTTGAGTCATTATGAAAATACAAATATTATTTTTGTAGTATAAAAATAATGAGCTTAATTATCATGTAAACATTTATTCTGATGAACTTTTAAACTCTGTAGATGTGAAAAACTCTTTCCACACAAAGAACATGAATGTGGTTTCTCCTGTGAATGAACTGTGAGGTGTTTCTTCAGGTTTGAAGCCCTCAAAAATGTTTTACCACATTGATCACATTCGTGCAGCTTCTCTCCAGTGTGGATGATCATGTGTTCCTGAAGGTGTCCTTTATGTGAAAAACTCTTCCCACACTGATCACATGTGAACGGTTTCTCTCCAGTGTGGATCCTCATGTGAACCTTGAGATTCGGTTTGTGTGTGAAACTCTTTCCACACTGACGGCAAGTCAAGTCAAGTCAAGTCAAGTCATCCTCATTTATATAGCGCTTTTAACAATGTAGATTGTTTCAAAGCAGCTTTACAGAGACAAATGTATAATTTAAGGTAATAGAGATTGTTTTGGCTTTATAGAGGTTCTTTAATAAAGTTATTTTCCAGCTAAAGTTAGTTTTGATTGACTCGCTTCCGTCACAACAATCATTTGTTATTAAATTAGGGGCCGCTAAGATGACACCATTCTCTCTACACAGACTTTAAAGGGGAAATGAAGCAGTCAATCAAGTTTACATGATTTACAAGATGGATTTCCTCTATAATCAACAATTATATAAGAAACATGACAAATGTTAACATATATTAGAAAAAAGGTTATATATTTCGCAGCCAGGGCGCCACCATTGTGCAGTATTCTAACATGTGACGTCACGGGGTTGGTTGGCTTTAATAAACCTGGCTGAATGTAGGAATATCCCGACATCAAACTGTCTACACCAAGGAGTTTTGACCGCAAACAACTAATAACGTCTAACGTTATATACAGCAGATGGACTCTGACACGGTGGGCATCGCAGTACAACAGCCACACTGACACCAGGTAGCGTTGCCAACCCGCTCTTCACCCCAAACCACCACCGGCTGTTCAACATAACGCCATACCAAGGTCAAGGTCAACTTTATTGTCAATTTCTTCACGTATACCAGACATACAAAGAAATCGAAATTGCGTTTCTCACTATTCAACCCACGGTAAAATATAAATATAAATAAAGTACAATACACACAATTTTTAAGAAAAGCAAAATACTTAAAAACCAATACAGCAGAGAGAAAGACTTCCTGTATTCTAGAAAGATAGTAAAATATTTCTATATACAAGAATTAGCAGCAGCCCAGGTTTTAAAATTATATATGAGATGCAAAATGTAGAATGACCTATAATATAAAGTGTAGATAAATAGAGATTATGGGGGCGGTTGTAAAAGAGAGGGGAGAAAGTTCAGCCGCCTGACAGCCTGGTGAATAAAACTGTTCATGAGTCTGGTGGAACAAGCACGGAGGCTCTGATATCTTTTCCCAGACAGCAGGAGGCTGAAAAACCTGTGCGCTGGATGGCTGATATCGCCCACAATCATGCTTGCTTTGCAGGTAAGGCGGGGATTGTACATGTCCTGCAGGGAGGGAAGGGAGGCACCAATGATCCTTTCAGCTGTGTTTATTATGCGCGGCAGTGAGTTCCTGTTGTAGTTGGAGCAGCTTTCGCCCCACACAGCAATACAACTGGTTATGATACTCTCAATGGTGCCTCGGTAGAATGTGCACATGATGGGCGAGGGGGCTCTCGCTCGTTTAAGCTTGCGGAGAAAGTAGAGGCGCTGCTGGGACTTCTTCACCAGTGATACAGTGTTAGTATTCCTAGAGAGGTCTTCACTGATGTGCACCCCCAAGAATGTGGTGCTACTCACTCTCTCTACAGCCCCGTTGATGGTCAGTGGTAGGTGCTGAGTGTGGCCTCTCCGGAGATCGAGCACAACTTCCTTGGTCTTGCTGACATTCAGCAGCAGGTTGTTGTCTCTGCACCACGTGGTCAAAATACTAACCTCCTTCCTGTAGTGGGTCTCATCATCCTTGGTGATGAGTCCCACCAGTGTTGTGTCATCCGCAAACTTTACCATGTGATGTTATCATTTAGCCACGTTTCGGTGAAAAGAAGCACACAGCAGTTCCTCACTAGCGTTAGCTAGTTCATGCTTACAGCTGTTAGCTAATAATGACTGTACCTAACGTTAGTTGTTCGCGGTCAAAACTCCTTGGTGTAGACAGTTTGATGTCGGGATATTCCTACATTCAGCCAGGTTTATTAAAGCCAACCAACCCCGTGACGTCACGTTAGAATACTGCACAATGGTGGCGCCCTGGCCGCGAAATATATACCGTTTTTTCTTTTATATGTTTACATTTGTCATGTTTCTTATATAATTGTTGATTATAGTGGAAATAGATCTTGTAAATCATGTAAACTTGATTGACTGCTTCATTTCCCCTTTAAACGCGAACCTGTGATAAACCCTGATGGCATTCACATGCGCATTAAGAATTGGTTCTATAGTTATGTGCGTTTGAATATATGTGCGCAGGTTTGTAATTCCCTACAAACCCAGCCTAAACAAAGTACTGGTCTTTCCTTATAAATTTTGATACAGAATTTTATTTTATTTTGTCACTTCGGGTAGGAACGCGAAACGAATTTTCCCCACAACGCTTTATCTGTAGAGTGGTAAAGGGATCCTCCATAGGGAGAGACTAGTTGGCACTTCAGCACTGCGTTGTCATCGGGTCCAGCCGAAGGTCCTTCGTCAGATCTGGATACGGCCCGGATCCGGCAGGCTGCAGGAAAACCTCGGGATAAACAAAGACACTAAAATTAGCGTAGATGCCATTCTTCTTATGATGTAACTAGTACATCAGGATTTATGGGAAGTGTTCCCGGTTCTGGCTGACCTAGTCTATGCAGCCTAATATGGAATTATAGAAGTCTATAATGTATTATGTGAATGCTAGGTCAAAGAGATGTGTCTTTTTAGTCTAGCTTTGAACTGACAGAGTGTGTCTGCTTCCCGGACAATGGTAGGAAGACTGTTCCAAAGTTTTGGTGCTAAATAGGAGAAGGATCTACAGCCAGCAGTACTTTGTTTTTTACAACAAGTACTTTGTTTAGGCTTGGCTTGTAGGGAATTCCAAACCTGTGCACATATATTCAAACGCACATAACTATAGAACCTATTCTAAATGCGCATGTGAACGCCATCAGCGTTTATCACAGGTTCGCGTTTAAAGTCTGTGTAGAGAGAATGGTGTCGTCTTAGCGGCCCCTAATTTAATAACAAATGGTCGTTGCGACGGAAGCAAATCAATCAAAACTAACTTTAGATGGAAAATAACTTAATTAAAGAACCGCTATAAAGCCAAAACAATCTCTGTTACCTTAAATTATACGCTTATCTCTGTAAAGCTGCTTTGAAACAATCTACATTGTTAAAAGCGCTATATAAATGAAGATGACTTGACTTGACTTAATAAAAACATATCTAAATATCGATTAATCGACTGATATAGCCCTGAATCGAATCGTAATCGTATCGCAGAATTTTTTGAGGTATCGGCAAATATTGTATCGCTGGCTGAGAGAATCGATATCGTATCATATCGTGATGAACTGTACGACTTACACCCCTAGCATGCACAAGGAATCTGACAACAGCCGATATGATCTGATCTCACCATCATCGAGTCCGTCTGTGATTACATGAAGAAACTGAGACAGACTAAATCCAGAAGAACTGCGGGAACGTCTCCGAGATGTTTGAAGAAACCTTCCTGCAAAGCTACCTGAAAAACGATGCGCACATGTACCTGGACAAAAGGCGTTTTAAACGCAAAGGGTTGTTACACCATATATTAATTTGAATTAGTTAATAGAAGTTAAATCATAAATAAATTATTGATATTGATTCTCTTTTTAGTTCTCCTTTTTATCCAAAGTCTGCTTGCCATGGTCCATAATGTTTGAACGAAACAACAACAGCGTGCAGATAGACATTGCGAACTACACAGTTGTCCACGTCTGTCACCTTGGTTACTGTCAGAGGGCTCTGGTTACAATGGCAGTATGAGCGGAAACCAGGGAGAACACAGATATGACGCCATTGAAGGCGACAAAACGGAAATAAAGAAACGGTACGTGCCTTCGAATGAAATTACAAATTTCTCCTGGTTTGAAAGTTGTTGGAAACAGTCGGGATAATGTACACAACTAAAAATATATATATAACATAGATATAGATTTTTTTTTTTTACATATTGTACCTTTAATGTGTTTAAATATAAAAAAAATCCATCTGATTTGCCTAAGAACATTGGTTATATTTGTTTAATAATAAAACAGAGGGAAGGGAAGAGATTTAAGCAATTTAGGAACTAGATTGTTCTTAATAACCCTAACACAGTAAAGTGTAAGAATTTTTTTACTCAGCTCCTTTACTAAACACCAGTACTACATAATTGAAGACTGTATACTGTTGCATATCATGCTTTTTATCTGACTGAGTTGACACAGATCAAGTTAAGTGAATAAATGTACATTTTTAGAAAGAAAAAAAAATTCATAAAAACATGGCTCATTAGTTGAGACCCTTGTCTACAAATATATCAGTTTATAATTAATATATTATTAAATATTAAAAACTAACTTCTAAAATATGTTTTGTCCCTTACCTCAAGAAACAGTGATTTTTTATTTCTCAAATGATACAGAATAAAAGCAGTTATATAAAGTCATACACTATGGCACCCATCTTTATCAAACATTTAGATATATTTCCTAATAACCCCATTCATGGCAACAAGGCAGTTCGCTAACATCTTACCGTTTTGTATGTGAAACTGATTTCTTCTTTCTTTGGTGTAGAATAGCGCCGAACATGATGGAAACCGTTCAGAAATGACCGCGTAATTCTCTTCTTTAAACTGCGAAAGCGCGCGAACTGTTCCCCTCAGAAGACTCGACACCACTGACTGACTGAAGTAGCGCGCGCTTGTGATGTCGTCATCACCGCGAGTCGAAATCAACGTTAGATTATCAAAAACTCGCCAAATACTGTATAAAACAAGACATCAATAAAACATTATCAAACAAAAATAAAAAACGGTTAAAGGCGTAGATAGACAGCAGTCCGTTCAATCTCAGTCATGAAATATATTACATTTAAAAAAAGCTTTATAGAGAAATTTGAAGCCCAAAGCAATCACGAAATTTTAATGGCTTAAATGTAACTAAAATTATGATTTTTTTTATTCTTGATGCAGAAAAATTAACAGTGAAAGTTAGCTTGTAAAATACAAAGTGTAAACAAATGTGAGAGATCTCTCTACAAAAAAAAAGGAACAGTTTGAAACTGTAAAAAAAACAAAACATTTTTTCCTTCATAAAAGTATAAACAAACTACCATAATGCATCATAAAAAATCGACATAACATTTAACTCATAATAAAGTGTAATGATATTTATTTATACCATGAAACAAAATTATATACAAGAATGAAATGTCTAGATGATGTTCTTTGATCTGAATCTCAGTAGAAACTGCTGGTCTTGAAGATGAACTTTACAGATTTTGAAGAAATGTTATTGCTTGATGGTGTTATTGTGTCATGTTTGGTGAGGATGCGGCATTAGACCTGAAAGTGCCGGATCTGAAGATGATCTACTTTCTGTGATTGTATTTATTGTGGCTGAGTAGAGAAGATATCTGAGTGAAGCTCTTCCCACATGCAGTGCAGTGATACGGTTTCTCTCCAGTGTGGATCCTCTCGTGTGTTTTCACATGTTCTGACCGACGGAATCTCTTGTCGCAGTGTGAACACTTGTAAGGTTTCTCTCCAGTGTGAGTCCTCCAGTGTTGTTTCAAACGTATAGCGGTAATAAAACTCTTCCCACACTCAAAGCACTTATGATCTTTTTCACCAGTGTGTGTTTTCAGATGAAGTCTTAAATTCTGCAGACGTGAAAATCTTTTTTCACACAAAGAACAGGGATGTGGTCTCTCCTGTGAATGAACTAACATGTGGCTCTTCAGGCCTGTAGACCTCGAAAATCTTCTGCCACATTGATCACATTCGTACGGTTTCTCTCCAGTGTGGATGTTCATGTGTTCCTGAAGGTTTGATGATTGAGTAAAACTCTTCCCACACTGATCACATGTGAATGGTTTCTCTCCAGTGTGGACCCTTGTGTGAATCTCAAGACATTGTTTGTATTTAAAACTCTTTCCACACAAAGAACATAAATGTGGTTTCTCCTGTGAATGAACTCTCAGGTGGCTCTTTAGGGCTGAAGCACACAAAAATGTTTTGCCACATTGATCACATTCATACAGTTTCTCACCAGTGTGGATGTTCATGTGTTCCTGAAGGGTTTCTTGTCGTGTGAAACTACTCAGACACTGATGGCAGATGAAATATTTCTTGTCTTTTATTTTCAAAGAAATACTTTCAGTCTGTGAGGGAGTTTCTTCTTCAGTTTTGACATGATGTTTCTCCTCTCCAATCTCCTCATTTTCCTCCATCAGGCCTGAAATGAAAATGAATTCATAATTTTAATGCATTTTTATTAATTGACACCATAAATGAGGTATATTGAAGGCTTATGGGAATATTCTATCATTTATTTGTGAACTGATGTGAGCATTAGGAAAATAATAATTCCGTTAAAAAACGTGGGAAGCGACAGCGCGTTTCATTCATATGTTGACATTATTGTTTGTATTTGCACTGTAAATGTTGGGCATTATAGTTAGTGGTGGGCAGATCGAGGCTTCGAAACAATCCGACACCCGTCTCAACGGTGACACCTAGTGGTCACTTGCAGGTGTTGATCTGAAACAACCTTGACAACAAGACATTAAAATTTTTTTTGTTTTTTTATTATTGTATTTTTCTAATATGTGAAGCTTGTAACCTGTAGGCTCCTCACTGTGCATACTGTTTTTTTGGTCATGAAAAATGAATTAATAAAATAAATGTTGTTCAAAAATATTAATTTCTCTGCTGTGGAAGGACTTAGCCTACTTCTTTTTTTACAGATAATTTCTCCAGCCTTTGAAAAAATCCTTTCACAAGGGACACTTGTTGCTGGCATGCAAAGATATTTTTTAGCAAGGACGTATATAAATAATTATATTTCAAACAATGCATACCTTGCTTAGATGGCCCAGCAGAGTCAGTAGCAGGCCTAGAGGGAATGCTACCATCCTCTGCACCCTGCAAAATGGCAGGATGAGTGCTCCTCAAATGGCGCATCATGGATGATGTATTGTTGCAGTAGGCTAGCTGCCGATCACAATACATACATCTCACTTCATTTGGGGTTTCCAAATGGAAATGCTCCCACACCACAGATGTACGGCATTTCTTCTGTAGAGCCTCCATTTTTATTAATCTATCTATCTATTAATCTATCTGTCTATATATATTTCTATCTATGCATCTATTAATGTGTCACTATATGTATACTCTGTCTGTCTCTAGCCTATCAAGTCAATGTGTAAATTTAAATGTAAGCCTAAATGTAACTAAACAAATCGCACTATAAATGTCACTATATCACCAAAAATCCGCTATCTCAAAATCAAACTCCTCTCACAAAAACCCACGGGGTCAAGATGCATTGACTTCTTCACTTTTATACAGATGTGCGATTGTGTCGTCTGTTCCCGACCCTGTCAATCAAACGCTGATTCGGCGGACCATGCTTCATTTAGCCGTAGTCACGTGACATGGGTGTTTTGAATCACGCTTCGGATCAGTGTTTCGAAACATCTGCGCTTGGGCATCCCGAAAAGCTTCGGAATGTCAGTTTCGCGTCAGCCATCCCTAATTATAGTTATTCTGTAGTAATTTTGGGTCTCTGTGGTAAAAAGAAAACGTTTGAGTTCAGACAGCCTGAATATCTACCTTTAAATATTATAAATCATCTAAAGATTATAGTATTACATATCACATCTGACACAAACATACAAACTACAACAATATAACACCCATTTTTAGAGTTTGGTCTTTCAGATTCCTTTCATTAACATATAACTGATTATGTCCATCATTAAAATTATTGCCACATTAAAGACCAAGATAGCAATAATTAATGTTCTATCCCCATGAAATTTCCTCACAGATCAAAACTTACAAAAGTTTGAGATTATACATTCAATAACACTACATTATCACTCTCAAAATGAAACATATGACAAAATCGTTCATGTTTGAATGATTTCAACATTTTCCTCAGATGGTCGCATCGTGCTGAACTAAATCAGTCTACAGACGCCAGAAAAGAAGCACATTTAGCGCTTTATCCGATGAAAGCAGTTCAGAAATAACCCTGTAAATGTTGCTGAAACAAACTGTGTAAAGTGTATTTTATGGGTGTGTAAATACGCGAAATATCTGAACTGCAGAACTCACCTCAGAAGACACAACAAACGCGCCGAACGAGGAAGGAAACTACTGATGACGTCAGCGCGGTGATGCCAAATAAACGCGCCAAATATTGCTAACAACTATTTATACAAAATAACATTTATAACATACACTAAAATAACGCTTACAGTTAATGTAAACAATAATTCAATCTCAGTCATGTGTAGGTTGAAAAATAATTTATTAGACAGTTCAAGGATTTATTTAAAGGTTTTATTTATCATTACATTTAAAACAGGGAAAGACCAATAGCAATCATAATAGTTAATGGCTTTCAGAGTTACCCAAAATTATGAATTGATCATTTCTTAACACAAGTAGAATCAACAGACAATAAAACATTTCTGAGTGTCCAACTTTTGGATCTATACGCATTGTAAAAATTAAAGTCATTATGTGACAGATAAAACATTCAAAATACAACAAAACAAATACCTTTTTTTTCTCCAAGTTTTGTTTTATCCTTGCGTGTGTTTTGCTCCAAACATCTTGTAGAAGTAGAAAAATATAAAAAAATTGTAATAATTAATACAAATATTATTTTTGTACAATGAAAATAATGAGCTTAATTATAATGTAAACATTTACAAATGATGTTTAAAATAATGTTTAAGTAATTGATTAAACTATTAAAGGGGAACTGAAACGAGACAGGAAGTGAAGGTGATATAACAGATGTGTTATCATTGTTATTTGTGGTAGGACACTTAAAACTGCTGAAGTAGTTACAAGGGGGGGAAACAGTGATGTTAGTTTGTTGTTTTGTTACAAGGGCGCCGCCATCTTGACCTTCAACAGTCCGTGACGTCACTGGCATGATAAGGCTACCTTAGCCCCTTTCACACAGCGCTTTGAACCCGGGAAATTGCCGGCAAATTGCCAGAGCGCCTTCTGTGTGAACGCAAACTCGACCCGGGATTTATGCCGGGATCGATGCCGGGTCGGGACCTAGTAACATTGCCGTGTTCAGTCCCGGAACGCGCGCTGTGTGAACAAAAGCCATAATAATGCCGTGTCGTAGTGATGACGCTGAAGCCGGGATCGTTCGCCAGCTGTGAAACGGTACGTAAAGCACAATTTTATGATCGAATCAGAGAAAAAAATGCACAGGCGTGGTTTCTCGAGAGAGAGAGAGAGAGAGAGAGATCGCAACTCATAAGCAAACTTAAGACACTGCTGAGATTACAAGTCACATCGATGTCACGTGTCTTTACCGCATTTTTACGGGTTGTGTGTGAACGCACTCTCTGATTCCGGAAAATCACTGGCAGTGTGAATGAACCAAAATCAAACGAACCCGGGTCAAATCCCGGGTCACTCTATCCGTGTATTTTCCGGAATCTCTGTGTGAAAGGGGCTCTTGACAGCTCCAGCAAAATGGCATATCAAGAGCATAACAGATCGAGAGGGGGGTCTTATTGCATTGTGATCTGTCCAACAAGCGAATATAACACCTTCCACTCACATAAACAAGTTCCACTCACCCCAGGCCCAGAGAGAAGGAAATGAATAGTGGAATAAAGTCGTTATTTTTGTTTGTTTTTGCGCACAAAAAGTATTCTCGTCGCTTGATATACTTAAGATTGAGCCACTGTAGTCACTTGGACTATATTAACGATCTCTTTAATAACTTTTCTGGGCCAGCAAGTTTGGGCCACCTAGCAGCCTATGGAGAGTGACCCAGCACTCAGATTTCATCAAAAAATATCTTAATTTGTGTTCCGAAGATGAACGAAGGTCTTACGGGGTTGGAACAACATGAGGGTGAGTAATTACTGACAGAATTTTCATTTTTGGGTGAACTAACCCTTTAATGTGGCCAGGCTCTCCGTAGACGGGCTCTGATGCAACCAAACTTGCTTCGCAACCTCTGGTTTCTTCCGATGAAAAAAAATGTATAATTATCGTTTATCGTTTTATCGCCAGGCCCTATTTCAGTATTGGGAAAAACTTCATATATGTTTTGTGTTTAATATTATTTTTGAATTAATTTGTTTACAATTTTTATAACCATATGTTAACGAATTATATTTTGTTCGTTTCAGTTCCCCTTTAAACTACGTAACACGAAAGCGCGCAAACTGTTCACCTCAGAAGACTCGACACCACTGACTGACTGAAGGAGCGCGCGCTGGTGATGTCGTCATCACCGCGAGTCGAAATCAACGTTAGATTATCAAAAACTCGCCAAATACTGTATAAAACAGCAAGACATCAATAAAACATATCAAACAAAATTTAAAAAACGGTTACAGACGTAGACAGACAGCAGTCCGTTCAATCTCAGTCATGAAATATATTAGACATTTAAAAGCTTTATCGAGAAATTTAAAGTCCAAAGCAATCACAATATTTTAATGGCTTAAATGTTAAATGTTAAACTAAAATTATGATTTTTTTCTTCTTCTTGATGCAAGAAGAATAAGTAGACAGACAAATCTATCTAAATCTAAATCTATCTATCTAAAAAAAATAACAAGAACAGTTTGAAACTGTAAAAAAAAATGTATATAAATATATTTTCCTTCATAAAAGTATAAACAAACTACGATAAAAATGCATCATAAAAAACGGACATAACATTTAACTCATAATAAAGTATAATATTTATTTATACCATGAAGCAAAATTATATACAAGAATGAAACGTCTAGATGATGTTCTTTGATCTGAATCTCAGTAGAAACTGCTGGTCTTGAAGATGAACTTTATTCACTGTGACAAATTCAGAAGATGTTTTTTGTCCTGTCGCTCGTTGTGGCTGGTTAGGACAGATTTTGAAGAGATGTTATTGCTTGACGGTGTTATTGTGTCATGTTTGGTGAGGATGCGGCATTAGACCTGAAACTGCTGGATCTGAAGATGATCTACTTTCTGTGATTGTATTTATTGTGACTGAGTAGAGAAGATATCTGAGTGAAGCTCTTCCCACATGCAGTGCAGTGATACGGTTTCTCTCCAGTGTGGATCCTCTCGTGTGTTTTCACATGTTCTGACCGACGGAATCTCTTGTCGCAGTGTGAACACTTGTAAGGTTTCTCTCCAGTGTGAGTCCTCCAGTGTTGTTTCAAATGTATAGCGGTAATAAAACTCTTCCCACAATCAAAGCACTCATGGGCTTTTTCACCAGTATGTGTTTTCTGATGTGCTTTTAAATCCGGCAGACGCGAAAATCTTTTTCCACACAAAGAACATGAATGTGGTTTCTCCTGTGAATGAACTAACATGTGGCTCTTCAGGCCTCCAGCCCTCGAAAATATTCTGCCACATTGATCACATTCGTGCAGCTTTTCTCTAGTGTGGATGTTCATGTGTTCCTTAAGGTTTGATGATTGAGTAAAACTCTTCCCACACTGATCACATGTGAACGGTTTCTCTCCAGTGTGGACCCTTGTGTGAATCTTAAGACATTGTTTGAATTTAAAACTCTTTCCACACAAAGAACATAAATATGGTCTCTCCTGTGAATGAACTCTCAGGTGGCTCTTTAGGGCTGAAGCACACAAAAATGTTTTGCCACATCGATCACATTCATACAGTTTCTCACCAGTGTGGATGATCATGTGTTCCTGAAGGGTTTCTTGTCGTGTGAAACTACTCAGACACTGATGGCAGATGAAATATTTCTTGTCTCTTATTTTCAAAGAAATACTTTCAGACTGTGAGGGAGTTTCTTCTTCAGTTTTGACATGATGTTTCTTCTCTCCAATCTCCTCATTTTCCTCCATCAGGCCTGAAATGAAAAAAAAAAAAATCATAATTTTAATGCATTTTTATGAATTGATTACCACAAATGAGGTATATTGAAGGCATATGGGAATATTCTATCATTTATTTGTGAACTGATGTGAGCATTAAGAAAATAATAATTCTGTTAAAAAACATGGGAAGCGGCAGCGCGTTTCATTCATATGTTGACATTATTGTTTGTATTTGCACTGTAAACTTTGAGCATTATAGTTTATATATTATTATATATAATTTTGGGTCTCTGTGGTAAAAAGAAAACGTTTGAGTTCAGACAGCCAGAATATACCCTTAAATATTATAAATCATCTCTATTTAAAAGATTATAGTATTACATATCACATCACATCTGACACAAACATACAAACTACAACAATATAACACCGATTTTTAGAGTTTGGTCTTTCAGATTCCTTTCATTAACATTACATAACTGATTATGTCCATCATTAAAATTATTGCCACGTTAAAGACCAAGATAGCAATAAATGTTTCTATCCCCATGAAATTTCCTCACAGTTTAAGATTATACATTCAACTACATTATCACTCTCAAAATGAAACATATGACAAAATCGTTCATGTTTGACTTTGAATGATTTCAACATTTTCCTCAGATGTTCGTTTCGTGCTGAACTAAATCAGTACATACGCCAGAAAAGAAGCACATTTAGCGCTTTATCCGATGAAAACAGTACAGAAGTAACCCTGTAAATATTGCTGAAACAAACTGTGTAAAGTGTATTTTATGGGTGTGTAAATACGCGAAATATCTGAACTGCAGAACTCACCTCAGAAGACACAACAAACGCGCCGAACGAGGAAGGAAACTACTGATGACGTCAGCGCGGCGATGCCAAATAAACGCGCCAAATAGTAGGTGTGTTCGACATCGGCTGCGGCTGGATGTAACCGATCGGCGAGAGTAGCCGCGTGCAGGCGGGGAGGAGCTGCAAACGGAGACGTGAAGTCGGACACTTTCTGGTTCCCGTAGTGACCGCTCACGTGGTGTTCGCGTACTTTACCACAGCTGCAGTGAAATAAATGTAATATTGGCCAAATAATACACAGATGTTTCAGAGACATTTTCATTCAATATGCCTACTTTATGTACTGCTTCATACAGCGTCTGTTTGAACAAGAATAAAGTTCAACATAATTGCTACTATTAATGAAGTGGAGTCTATACGTTTTTTAATCAGTTTTAATTTGATAAACATGACACAATATAACATACGACATGAAAAGAGTGTTTACTGTTATAAAAAACTGATTTGTGAGCTTTAGAGTAACTAAAGGTGTTCGAATAAACACGAAACACACGTGATCGTTGTCATGCGGTGAATCCGGCCAATCGTGGGACAGCTGTGTCGTCATCAGCCCTCCTGCAGCCCAGTGCAGTCGCTCCTGAGAAGCTGCGCTGGCTGAGTTCTCCGGCTACTCTCGAAATGCTCTCGCGGTACTTTGATGGCATATGTCACAGTCACGTGGCGTCGGCGCTGTATCAAGTCGGACAAAATTTCTAACCGGCATGCACTGCTTCAAGTCAGCCGCCGATCGGTCTGCGCAGAGCTGTATGAAGTCGAACAAGCCTATTGCAAACTATTTGGCTGCGTTCGAAACCGCAAACTCACTGAGTAACTGTTAGATACTTAATTTCAATAAGTACTTACTTAACGAGCGCTAAGTAGGTGAGTAACGAGAGTAGGTACTTTATAGCCAGATCTCGTTAAGTAAGAATGCGAGCCGTACATCATCCGCCATGTTGACGTTTTCATGTGTCCTACAACGTTATCACAAGCGCAACAACTTAAAAGATATGAGCGACAGGTTTAATTCATCTATCTGTAAATATCTTGATATTGACGAAATTGGCTCATTTTGTGTCTTGTTGAAGAAACAGCTGCCCATTTATTTTGTGAATACATTTAGGGTTGATTTAAGGGTTGATTTTTTTTTTTATCCACATTTTTTTTTACCCACAAGCAAAAGTGGCTTAAATCTCCTTTGTTTCCCTCTTTTTCCCTCTGGCTTATAAAAAAACAAACAAACAAACAAAAAAAAAAAAAATGTATAGGCATTTATGTACTATGAATTATTTAAAGATATTACCTTGTCATTGTTATTTTTTTCCTGTGAATAAAATCTCATATTATGATTTATGCATACCGATTATATTTGTTATTTTATTTTATTTTATCATTATGATTGTTAATTTTTAAATATACAACCATGGTATATTTCGTAATGTTTGTAATGTCTGCACAAAGGAGACGGGCAGCTGCTCGAAGATCTTACCTTTGGAAAAAACTGATGATTTTATACTCTAAAAATGTAAGTATCACCCCTTTAAAATGTATATTACCCCAGAACAAATTGTATTGCTAGCCCACCCCAAAACTTACACACAATAATAATGATAAATGCTGGCCAATACTTAGCCTAATTATATTGCCTTTGTTTTACTGAAAATTATATAATTTAATAAAACAAGCAAAATGTAATTTGTTTTGTCATATGACATAGCTATGCATGAATGCTATTTATCTTACGTGTAGATAAATACAGTAAAAACATTTACATTTTCAGTCAAGCAATGAACTAAAGCATTAATTAAATAATAATATTTTTATTGACTGACAACAATAAGAAACATGAATAAATTAGTAAAAGAACAAATAAATGTAACCATCAATAAACAAATGCATATACAAGTCAACAACACATGAAACTTTATTCAAACTACAATATGCAGGTGGAGTGATGAAGGGTCTCATCCATGGCACCGTTTCCAGGATTCAGCTCTGGGCTCCTCATCCTCGGTGCTCACACCAGTCGGCAGAGATTTCAGATCCTACAAAAATACATAATACAAAAGCAGTCATTTTAACAGCACAGTGTCATTTGATTGTATTAGAAGTACAAAAGTAACAAAGTAACAATATTATCTTACTTTATATTTTAGTAAGATCCCTTAAATACAATTTTCTCCCCCCACAAATGCCGCCATCATCTTCCCTTGCAGGTCCTGCTCCACCACAAAAGATCTGCAGCAAATGCACAGAAATCAAGAATCAGAAAAGTGTTGTAATAGCTCTGTTTGAAATTACAATAATTAAAATAAACTACAACTTAATATTTAAATAGATTTTGTTATTCATTTCTGTAGTATACTCACTCAAAGCCTTCATCAGCCTCTCTCCACCGGATAAACACACATGTTCATCTGACCCTGTAACATCCAGACAAGATTCACGTTACCTCTGTGATTTATGAGCTCAATAAACACACGTTCATCTGTCCCTGTAACATCCAGACAAGATTCACGTTACCTCTGTGATTTATGAGCTCAATAAACACACGTTCATCTGTCCCTGTAACATCCAGACAAGATTCACGTTACCTCTGTGATTTATAAGCTCAATAAACACACGTGTTCATCTGTCCCTGTAACATCTAGACAAGATTCACGTTACCTCTGTGATTTATAAGCTCAATAAACACACACGTGTTCATCTGTCCCTGTAACATCCAGACAAGATTCACGTTACCTCTGTGATTTATAAGCTCAATAAACACACGTGTTCATCTGTCCCTGTAACATCCAGAGAAGATTCACGTTACCTCTGTGATTTATGAGCTCAATAAACACACACATGTTCATCTGACCCTGTAACATCTAGACAAGATTCACGTTACCTCTGTGATTTTGAGCTCAATAAACACACGTGTTCATCTGACCCTGTAACATTCAGACAAGATTCATGTTACCTCTGTGATTTATGAGCTCAATAAACACACGTTCATCTGTCCCTGTAACATCCAGACAAGATTCACGTTACCTCTGTGATTTATGAGCTCAATAAACACACGTGTTCATCTGACCCTGTAACATCCAGACAAGATTCACGTTACCTCTGTGATTTATGAGCTCAATAAACACACGTGTTCATCTGACCCTGTAACATCCAGACAAGATTCACGTTACCTCTGTGATTTATGAGCTCAATAAACACACGTGTTCATCTGACCCTGTAACATCCAGACAAGATTCACGTTACCTCTGTGATTTATAAGCTCAATAAACACACGTGTTCATCTGTCCCTGTAACATCCAGAGAAGATTCACGTTACCTCTGTGATTTATGAGCTCAATAAACACACACATGTTCATCTGACCCTGTAACATCTAGACAAGATTCACGTTACCTCTGTGATTTTGAGCTCAATAAACACACGTGTTCATCTGACCCTGTAACATTCAGACAAGATTCACGTTACCTCTGTGATTTATAAGCTCAATAAACACACACGTGTTCATCTGTCCCTGTAATATCCAGACAAGATTCACGTTACCTCTGTGATTTATGAGCTCAATAAACACACGTTCATCTGTCCCTGTAACATCCAGACAAGATTCATGTTACCTCTGTGATTTATGAGCTCAATAAACACACGTGTTCATCTGTCCCTGTAACATTCAGACAAGATTCACGTTACCTCTGTGATTTATAAGCTCAATAAACACACACGTGTTCATCTGTCCCTGTAATATCCAGACAAGATTCACGTTACCTCTGTGATTTATAAGCTCAATAAACACACGTGTTCATCTGACCCTGTAACATCCAGACAAGATTCACGTTACCTCTGTGGTTTATGAGCTCAATAAACACACACGTGTTCATCTGTTCCTGTAACATCCAGACAAGATTCACGTTACCTCTGTGATTTATGAGCTCAATAAACACACGTGTTCATCTGTCCCTGTAACATCCAGACAAGATTCACGTTACCTCTGTGATTTATGAGCTCAATAAACACACGTGTTCATCTGTCCCTGTAATATCCAGACAAGATTCATGTTACCTCTGTGATTTATGAGCTCAATAAACACACGTGTTCATCTGTCCCTGTAACATCCAGACAAGATTCACGTTACCTCTGTGATTTATGAGCTCAATAAACACACGTGTTCATCTGACCCTGTAACATCCAGACAAGATTCACGTTACCTCTGTGATTTATGAGCTCAATAAACACACGTGTTCATCTGACCCTGTAACATCCAGACAAGATTCACGTTACCTCTGTGATTTATGAGCTCAATAAACACACGTTCATCTGACCCTGTAACATCCAGACAAGATTCATGTTACCTCTGTGATTTATGAGCTCAATAAACACACGTGTTCATCTGACCCTGTAACATCCAGACAAGATTCACGTTACCTCTGTGATTTATGAGCTCAATAAACACACGTTCATCTGACCCTGTAACATCCAGACAAGATTCATGTTACCTCTGTGATTTATGAGCTCAATAAACACACGTGTTCATCTGTTCCTGTAACATCCAGACAAGATTCACGTTACCTCTGTGATTTATAAGCTCAATAAACACACGTGTTCATCTGTTCCTGTAACATCCAGACAAGATTCACGTTACCTCTGTGATTTATAAGCTCAATAAACACACGTGTTCATCTGTTCCTGTAACATCCAGACAAGATTCACGTTACCTCTGTGATTTATAAGCTCAATAAACACACACGTGTTCATCTGTCCCTGTAACATCCAGACAAGATTCATGTTACCTCTGTGATTTATGAGCTCAATAAACACACGTTCATCTGACCCTGTAACATCTAGACAAGATTCATGTTACCTCTGTGATTTATGAGCTCAATAAACACACACGTGTTCATCTGTCCCTGTAACATTCAGACAAGATTCACGTTACCTCTGTGATTTATAAGCTCAATAAACACACGTGTTCATCTGTCCCTGTAACATTCAGACAAGATTCACGTTACCTCTGTGATTTATAAGCTCAATAAACACACGTGTTCATCTGTCCCTGTAACATCCAGACAAGATTCATGTTACCTCTGTGATTTATGAGCTCAATAAACACACGTGTTCATCTGTCCCTGTAATATCCAGACAAGATTCACGTTACCTCTGTGATTTATGAGCTCAATAAACACACGTTCATCTGTCCCTGTAACATCCAGACAAGATTCATATTACCTCTGTGATTTATGAGCTCAATAAACACACGTGTTCATCTGTCCCTGTAACATTCAGACAAGATTCACGTTACCTCTGTGATTTATAAGCTCAATAAACACACACGTGTTCATCTGTCCCTGTAATATCCAGACAAGATTCACGTTACCTCTGTGATTTATAAGCTCAATAAACACACGTGTTCATCTGACCCTGTAACATCCAGACAAGATTCACATTACCTCTGTGATTTATGAGCTCAATAAACACACACGTGTTCATCTGTCCCTGTAACATCCAGACAAGATTCACGTTACCTCTGTGATTTATGAGCTCAATAAACACACACGTGTTCATCTGTCCCTGTAACATCCAGACAAGATTCACGTTACCTCTGTGATTTATGAGCTCAATAAACACACGTGTTCATCTGTTCCTGTAACATCCAGACAAGATTCACGTTACCTCTGTGATTTATGAGCTCAATAAACACACGTTCATCTGTCCCTGTAACATCCAGACAAGATTCACGTTACCTCTGTGATTTATGAGCTCAATAAACACACACGTGTTCATCTGTTCCTGTAACATCCAGACAAGATTCCCGTTACCTCTGTGATTTATGAGCTCAATAAACACACGTTCATCTGACCCTGTAACATTCAGACAAGATTCACGTTACCTCTGTGATTTATGAGCTCAATAAACACACGTGTTCATCTGTCCCTGTAACATCCAGACAAGATTCACGTTACCTCTGTGATTTATGAGCTCAATAAACACACGTGTTCATCTGTCCCTGTAATATCCAGACAAGATTCATGTTACCTCTGTGATTTATGAGGTCAATAAACACACGTGTTCATCTGACCCTGTAACATCCAGACAAGATTCACGTTACCTCTGTGATTTATGAGCTCAATAAACACACGTTCATCTGACCCTGTAACATCCAGACAAGATTCACGTTACCTCTGTGATTTATGAGCTCAATAAACACACGTTCATCTGACCCTGTAACATCCAGACAAGATTCACGTTACCTCTGTGATTTATGAGCTCAATAAACACACGTGTTCATCTGACCCTGTAACATCCAGACAAGATTCACGTTACCTCTGTGATTTATGAGCTCAATAAACACACACGTGTTCATCTGTCCCTGTAATATCCAGACAAGATTCACGTTACCTCTGTGATTTATGAGCTCAATAAACACACGTTCATCTGACCCTGTAACATCCAGACAAGATTCACGTTACCTCTGTGATTTATGAGCTCAATAAACACACGTGTTCATCTGACCCTGTAACATCCAGACAAGATTCACGTTACCTCTGTGATTTATGAGCTCAATAAACACACACGTGTTCATCTGTCCCTGTAATATCCAGACAAGATTCACGTTACCTCTGTGATTTATGAGCTCAATAAACACACACGTGTTCATCTGTCCCTGTAATATCCAGACAAGATTCACGTTACCTCTGTGATTTATGAGCTCAATAAACACACGTTCATCTGACCCTGTAACATCCAGACAAGATTCACGTTACCTCTGTGATTTATGAGCTCAATAAACACACGTGTTCATCTGTCCCTGTAATATCCAGACAAGATTCACGTTACCTCTGTGATTTATAAGCTCAATAAACACACGTTCATCTGACCCTGTAACATCCAGACAAGATTCACGTTACCTCTGTGATTTATGAGCTCAATAAACACACACGTGTTCATCTGTCCCTGTAACATCCAGACAAGATTCATGTTACCTCTGTGATTTATGAGCTCAATAAACACACGTTCATCTGACCCTGTAACATCCAGACAAGATTCACGTTACCTCTGTGATTTATGAGCTCAATAAACACACGTGTTCATCTGTTCCTGTAACATCCAGACAAGATTCACGTTACCTCTGTGATTTATAAGCTCAATAAACACACACGTGTTCATCTGTCCCTGTAATATCCAGACAAGATTCACGTTACCTCTGTGATTTATGAGCTCAATAAACACACGTTCATCTGTCCCTGTAACATCCAGACAAGATTCATGTTACCTCTGTGATTTATGAGCTCAATAAACACACGTGTTCATCTGTCCCTGTAACATTCAGACAAGATTCACGTTACCTCTGTGATTTATAAGCTCAATAAACACACACGTGTTCATCTGTCCCTGTAATATCCAGACAAGATTCACGTTACCTCTGTGATTTATAAGCTCAATAAACACACTTGTTCATCTGACCCTGTAACATCCAGACAAGATTCACGTTACCTCTGTGGTTTATGAGCTCAATAAACACACACGTGTTCATCTGTTCCTGTAACATCCAGACAAGATTCACGTTACCTCTGTGATTTATGAGCTCAATAAACACACGTGTTCATCTGTCCCTGTAACATCCAGACAAGATTCACGTTACCTCTGTGATTTATGAGCTCAATAAACACACGTGTTCATCTGTCCCTGTAACATCCAGACAAGATTCATGTTACCTCTGTGATTTATGAGCTCAATAAACACACGTGTTCATCTGTCCCTGTAATATCCAGACAAGATTCATGTTACCTCTGTGATTTATGAGCTCAATAAACACACGTGTTCATCTGTCCCTGTAACATCCAGACAAGATTCACGTTACCTCTGTGATTTATGAGCTCAATAAACACACGTGTTCATCTGACCCTGTAACATCCAGACAAGATTCACGTTACCTCTGTGATTTATGAGCTCAATAAACACACGTTCATCTGACCCTGTAACATCCAGACAAGATTCACGTTACCTCTGTGATTTATGAGCTCAAAAAACACACGTTCATCTGACCCTGTAACATCCAGACAAGATTCATGTTACCTCTGTGATTTATGAGCTCAATAAACACACGTGTTCATCTGACCCTGTAACATCCAGACAAGATTCACGTTACCTCTGTGATTTATGAGCTCAATAAACACACGTGTTCATCTGTCCCTGTAACATCCAGACAAGATTCACGTTACCTCTGTGATTTATGAGCTCAATAAACACACGTGTTCATCTGACCCTGTAACATCCAGACAAGATTCACGTTACCTCTGTGATTTATAAGCTCAATAAACACACGTGTTCATCTGTCCCTGTAACATCCAGACAAGATTCACGTTACCTCTGTGATTTATGAGCTCAATAAACACACGTGTTCATCTGACCCTGTAACATCCAGACAAGATTCACGTTACCTCTGTGATTTATGAGCTCAATAAACACACGTTCATCTGACCCTGTAACATCCAGACAAGATTCACGTTACCTCTGTGATTTATGAGCTCAAAAAACACACGTTCATCTGACCCTGTAACATCCAGACAAGATTCATGTTACCTCTGTGATTTATGAGCTCAATAAACACACGTGTTCATCTGACCCTGTAACATCCAGACAAGATTCACGTTACCTCTGTGATTTATGAGCTCAATAAACACACGTTCATCTGACCCTGTAACATCTAGACAAGATTCATGTTACCTCTGTGATTTATGAGCTCAATAAACACACGTGTTCATCTGACCCTGTAACATCCAGACAAGATTCACGTTACCTCTGTGATTTATGAGCTCAATAAACACACGTTCATCTGTCCCTGTAACATTCAGACAAGATTCATGTTACCTCTGTGATTTATGAGCTCAATAAACACACACGTGTTCATCTGACCCTGTAACATCCAGACAAGATTCACGTTACCTCTGTGATTTATGAGCTCAATAAACACACGTTCATCTGTCCCTGTAACATTCAGACAAGATTCACGTTACCTCTGTGATTTATGAGCTCAATAAACACACGTGTTCATCTGTTCCTGTAACATCCAGACAAGATTCACGTTACCTCTGTGATTTATGAGCTCAATAAACACACGTTCATCTGTCCCTGTAACATCCAGACAAGATTCACGTTACCTCTGTGATTTATGAGCTCAATAAACACACGTGTTCATCTGTCCCTGTAATATCCAGACAAGATTCATGTTACCTCTGTGATTTATGAGCTCAATAAACACACGTGTTCATCTGTTCCTGTAACATCCAGACAAGATTCACGTTACCTCTGTGATTTATAAGCTCAATAAACACACGTGTTCATCTGTTCCTGTAACATCCAGACAAGATTCACGTTACCTCTGTGATTTATAAGCTCAATAAACACACGTGTTCATCTGTTCCTGTAACATCCAGACAAGATTCACGTTACCTCTGTGATTTATAAGCTCAATAAACACACACGTGTTCATCTGTCCCTGTAACATCCAGACAAGATTCATGTTACCTCTGTGATTTATGAGCTCAATAAACACACACGTGTTCATCTGACCCTGTAACATCTAGACAAGATTCATGTTACCTCTGTGATTTATGAGCTCAATAAACACACGTGTTCATCTGTCCCTGTAACATCCAGACAAGATTCACGTTACCTCTGTGATTTATGAGCTCAATAAACACACGTGTTCATCTGTCCCTGTAACATCCAGACAAGATTCATGTTACCTCTGTGATTTATGAGCTCAATAAACACACACGTGTTCATCTGTCCCTGTAACATCCAGACAAGATTCACGTTACCTCTGTGATTTATGAGCTCAATAAACACACGTGTTCATCTGTCCCTGTAACATCTAGACAAGATTCATGTTACCTCTGTGATTTATGAGCTCAATAAACACACGTGTTCATCTGACCCTGTAACATCCAGACAAGATTCACGTTACCTCTGTGATTTATAAGCTCAATAAACACACGTTCATCTGACCCTGTAACATCCAGACAAGATTCATGTTACCTCTGTGATTTATGAGCTCAATAAACACACACGTGTTCATCTGTCCCTGTAACATCCAGACAAGATTCACGTTACCTCTGTGATTTATAAGCTCAATAAACACACGTGTTCATCTGTCCCTGTAACATTCAGACAAGATTCACGTTACCTCTGTGATTTATAAGCTCAATAAACACACACGTGTTCATCTGTCCCTGTAATATCCAGACAAGATTCACGTTACCTCTGTGATTTATAAGCTCAATAAGCACACGTGTTCATCTGACCCTGTAACATCCAGACAAGATTCACGTTACCTCTGTGATTTATAAGCTCAATAAACACACACGTGTTCATCTGTCCCTGTAATATCCAGACAAGATTCACGTTACCTCTGTGATTTATGAGCTCAATAAACACACGTTCATCTGTCCCTGTAACATCCAGACAAGATTCATGTTACCTCTGTGATTTATGAGCTCAATAAACACACGTGTTCATCTGTCCCTGTAACATTCAGACAAGATTCACGTTACCTCTGTGATTTATAAGCTCAATAAACACACACGTGTTCATCTGTCCCTGTAATATCCAGACAAGATTCACGTTACCTCTGTGATTTATAAGCTCAATAAGCACACGTGTTCATCTGACCCTGTAACATCCAGACAAGATTCACGTTACCTCTGTGATTTATAAGCTCAATAAACACACACGTGTTCATCTGTCCCTGTAATATCCAGACAAGATTCACGTTACCTCTGTGATTTATGAGCTCAATAAACACACGTTCATCTGTCCCTGTAACATCCAGACAAGATTCATGTTACCTCTGTGATTTATGAGCTCAATAAACACACGTGTTCATCTGTCCCTGTAACATTCAGACAAGATTCACGTTACCTCTGTGATTTATAAGCTCAATAAACACACACGTGTTCATCTGTCCCTGTAATATCCAGACAAGATTCACGTTACCTCTGTGATTTATAAGCTCAATAAACACACGTGTTCATCTGACCCTGTAACATCCAGACAAGATTCACGTTACCTCTGTGATTTATGAGCTCAATAAACACACGTGTTCATCTGTCCCTGTAACATTCAGACAAGATTCACGTTACCTCTGTGATTTATAAGCTCAATAAACACACACGTGTTCATCTGTCCCTGTAATATCCAGACAAGATTCACGTTACCTCTGTGATTTATAAGCTCAATAAACACACGTGTTCATCTGTTCCTGTAACATCCAGACAAGATTCACGTTACCTCTGTGATTTATAAGCTCAATAAACACACGTTCATCTGACCCTGTAACATTCAGACAAGATTCACGTTACCTCTGTGATTTATGAGCTCAATAAACACACGTGTTCATCTGTCCCTGTAACATCCAGACAAGATTCACGTTACCTCTGTGATTTATGAGCTCAATAAACACACGTGTTCATCTGACCCTGTAACATCCAGACAAGATTCACGTTACCTCTGTGATTTATGAGCTCAATAAACACACGTGTTCATCTGACCCTGTAACATCCAGACAAGATTCACGTTACCTCTGTGATTTATGAGCTCAATAAACACACGTTCATCTGACCCTGTAACATCCAGACAAGATTCACGTTACCTCTGTGATTTATGAGCTCAATAAACACACGTTCATCTGAACCTGTAACATCCAGACAAGATTCACGTTACCTCTGTGATTTATGAGCTCAATAAACACACGTTCATCTGACCCTGTAACATCCAGACAAGATTCACGTTACCTCTGTGATTTATGAGCTCAATAAACACACGTGTTCATCTGTCCCTGTAATATCCAGACAAGATTCACGTTACCTCTGTGATTTATAAGCTCAATAAACACACGTTCATCTGACCCTGTAACATCCAGACAAGATTCATGTTACCTCTGTGATTTATTAGCTCAATAAACACACACGTGTTCATCTGTCCCTGTAACATCCAGACAAGATTCATGTTACCTCTGTGATTTATGAGCTCAATAAACACACGTTCATCTGACCCTGTAACATCCAGACAAGATTCACGTTACCTCTGTGATTTATGAGCTCAATAAACACACGTGTTCATCTGACCCTGTAACATCCAGACAAGATTCACGTTACCTCTGTGATTTATGAGCTCAATAAACACACGTGTTCATCTGTTCCTGTAACATCCAGACAAGATTCACGTTACCTCTGTGATTTATAAGCTCAATAAACACACGTGTTCATCTGTTCCTGTAACATCCAGACAAGATTCCCGTTACCTCTGTGATTTATAAGCTCAATAAACACACACGTGTTCATCTGTCCCTGTAACATCCAGACAAGATTCATGTTACCTCTGTGATTTATGAGCTCAATAAACACACACGTGTTCATCTGTCCCTGTAACATCCAGACAAGATTCATGTTACCTCTGTGATTTATGAGCTCAATAAACACACACGTGTTCATCTGTCCCTGTAACATCCAGACAAGATTCACGTTACCTCTGTGATTTATAAGCTCAATAAACACACGTGTTCATCTGTCCCTGTAACATCCAGACAAGATTCACGTTACCTCTGTGATTTATGAGCTCAATAAACACACGTGTTCATCTGTCCCTGTAACATCCAGACAAGATTCACGTTACCTCTGTGATTTATAAGCTCAATAAACACACGTGTTCATCTGTTCCTGTAACATCCAGACAAGATTCACGTTACCTCTGTGATTTATAAGCTCAATAAACACACACGTGTTCATCTGTCCCTGTAACATCCAGACAAGATTCACGATACCTCTGTGATTTATAAGCTCAATAAACACACGTGTTCATCTGTTCCTGTAACATCCAGACAAGATTCATGTTACCTCTGTGATTTATAAGCTCAATAAACACACACACGTTCATCTGACCCTGTAACATCTAGACAAGATTCATGTTACCTCTGTGATTTATGAGCTCAATAAACACACGTGTTCATCTGACCCTGTAACATCCAGACAAGATTCACGTTACCTCTGTGATTTATAAGCTCAATAAACACACGTTCATCTGACCCTGTAACATCCAGACAAGATTCATGTTACCTCTGTGATTTATGAGCTCAATAAACACACACGTGTTCATCTGACCCTGTAACATCTAGACAAGATTCACGTTACCTCTGTGATTTATGAGCTCAATAAACACACGTGTTCATCTGACCCTGTAACATCCAGACAAGATTCACGTTACCTCTGTGATTTATAAGCTCAATAAACACACACGTGTTCATCTGTCCCTGTAACATCCAGACAAGATTCATGTTACCTCTGTGATTTATGAGCTCAATAAACACACACGTGTTCATCTGTCCCTGTAACATCCAGACAAGATTCACGTTACCTCTGTGATTTATAAGCTCAATAAACACACACGTGTTCATCTGACCCTGTAACATCCAGACAAGATTCACGTTACCTCTGTGATTTATGAGCTCAATAAACACACGTTCATCTGTCCCTGTAACATCCAGACAAGATTCATGTTACCTCTGTGATTTATGAGCTCAATAAACACACGTGTTCATCTGACCCTGTAACATCTAGACAAGATTCACGTTACCTCTGTGATTTATAAGCTCAATAAACACACGTGTTCATCTGTTCCTGTAACATCCAGACAAGATTCATGTTACCTCTGTGATTTATGAGCTCAATAAACACACGTTCATCTGACCCTGTAACATCTAGACAAGATTCATGTTACCTCTGTGATTTATAAGCTCAATAAACACACACGTGTTCATCTGTCCCTGTAACATCCAGACAAGATTCACGTTACCTCTGTGATTTATGAGCTCAATAAACACACGTGTTCATCTGACCCTGTAACATCCAGACAAGATTCACGTTACCTCTGTGATTTATAAGCTCAATAAACACACGTGTTCATCTGACCCTGTAACATCCAGACAAGATTCACGTTACCTCTGTGATTTATGAGCTCAATAAACACACGTTCATCTGTCCCTGTAACATCCAGACAAGATTCAGGTTACCTCTGTGATTTATGAGCTCAATAAACACACGTGTTCATCTGTCCCTGTAATATCCAGACAAGATTCACGTTACCTCTGTGATTTATAAGCTCAATAAACACACACGTGTTCATCTGTCCCTGTAACATCCAGACAAGATTCATGTTACCTCTGTGATTTATAAGCTCAATAAACACACACGTGTTCATCTGTCCCTGTAACATCCAGACAAGATTCATGTTACCTCTGTGATTTATAAGCTCAATAAACACACACGTGTTCATCTGTCCCTGTAACATCCAGACAAGATTCACGTTACCTCTGTGATTTATAAGCTCAATAAACACACGTGTTCATCTGACCCTGTAACATCCAGACAAGATTCACGTTACCTCTGTGATTTATAAGCTCAATAAACACACGTTCATCTGACCCTGTAACATCCAGACAAGATTCACGTTACCTCTGTGATTTATAAGCTCAATAAACACACGTGTTCATCTGTCCCTGTAATATCCAGACAAGATTCACGTTACCTCTGTGATTTATGAGCTCAATAAACACACACGTGTTCATCTGTCCCTGTAACATCCAGACAAGATTCACGTTACCTCTGTGATTTATAAGCTCAATAAACACACGTGTTCATCTGACCCTGTAACATCCAGACAAGATTCACGTTACCTCTGTGATTTATAAGCTCAATAAACACACGTGTTCATCTGACCCTGTAACATCCAGACAAGATTCCCGTTACCTCTGTGATTTATGAGCTCAATAAACACACGTGTTCATCTGTCCCTGTAACATCCAGACAAGATTCACGTTACCTCTGTGATTTATAAGCTCAATAAACACACACGTGTTCATCTGTCCCTGTAATATCCAGACAAGATTCACGTTACCTCTGTGATTTATGAGCTCAATAAACACACGTTCATCTGTCCCTGTAACATCCAGACAAGATTCACGTTACCTCTGTGATTTATGAGCTCAATAAACACACGTGTTCATCTGTTCCTGTAATATCCAGACAAGATTCACGTTACCTCTGTGATTTATAAGCTCAATAAACACACGTGTTCATCTGTCCCTGTAACATCTAGACAAGATTCACGTTACCTCTGTGATTTATGAGCTCAATAAACACACGTGTTCATCTGTCCCTGTAACATTCAGACAAGATTCCCGTTACCTCTGTGATTTATGAGCTCAATAAACACACGTGTTCATCTGACCCTGTAACATCTAGACAAGATTCACGTTACCTCTGTGATTTATGAGCTCAATAAACACACGTGTTCATCTGTCCCTGTAACATCTAGACAAGATTCACGTTACCTCTGTGATTTATGAGCTCAATAAACACACGTGTTCATCTGACCCTGTAACATCTAGACAAGATTCACGTTACCTCTGTGATTTATGAGCTCAATAAACACACACGTGTTCATCTGACCCTGTAACATTCAGACAAGATTCACGTTACCTCTGTGATTTATGAGCTCAATAAACACACGTGTTCATCTGACCCTGTAACATCTAGACAAGATTCACGTTACCTCTGTGATTTATGAGCTCAATAAACACACACGTGTTCATCTGACCCTGTAACATTCAGACAAGATTCATGTTACCTCTGTGATTTATGAGCTCAATAAACACACACGTGTTCATCTGACCCTGTAACATCTAGACAAGATTCACGTTACCTCTGTGATTTATGAGCTCAATAAACACACACGTGTTCATCTGACCCTGTAACATTCAGACAAGATTCCCGTTACCTCTGTGATTTATGAGCTCAATAAACACACGTGTTCATCTGACCCTGTAACATCTAGACAAGATTCACGTTTCCTCTGTGATTTATGAGCTCAATAAACACACACGTGTTCATCTGACCCTGTAACATTCAGACAAGATTCCCGTTACCTCTGTGATTTATGAGCTCAATAAACACACGTGTTCATCTGTCCCTGTAACATCCAGACAAGATTCCCGTTACCTCTGTGATTTATGAGCTCAATAAACACACGTGTTCATCTGACCCTGTAACATCCAGACAAGATTCACGTTACCTCTGTGATTTATGAGCTCAATAAACACACGTGTTCATCTGACCCTGTAACATCTAGACAAGATTCCCGTTACCTCTGTGATTTATGAGCTCAATAAACACACGTGTTCATCTGTCCCTGTAACATCCAGACAAGATTCCCGTTACCTCTGTGATTTATGAGCTCAATAAACACACGTGTTCATCTGACCCTGTAACATTCAGACAAGATTCCCGTTACCTCTGTGATTTATGAGCTCAATAAACACACGTGTTCATCTGTCCCTGTAACATCCAGACAAGATTCCCGTTACCTCTGTGATTTATGAGCTCAATAAACACACGTGTTCATCTGACCCTGTAACATCCAGACAAGATTCACGTTACCTCTGTGATTTATGAGCTCAATAAACACACGTGTTCATCTGTCCCTGTAACATTCAGACAAGATTCACGTTACCTCTGTGATTTATGAGCTCAATAAACACACGTGTTCATCTGACCCTGTAACATCCAGACAAGATTCCCGTTACCTCTGTGATTTATGAGCTCAATAAACACACGTGTTCATCTGTCCCTGTAACATCCAGACAAGATTCCCGTTACCTCTGTGATTTATGAGCTCAATAAACACACGTGTTCATCTGACCCTGTAACATCCAGACAAGATTCCCGTTACCTCTGTGATTTATGAGCTCAATAAACACACACGTGTTCATCTGACCCTGTAACATCTAGACAAGATTCACGTTACCTCTGTGATTTATGAGCTCAATAAACACACGTGTTCATCTGTCCCTGTAACATTCAGACAAGATTCCCGTTACCTCTGTGATTTATGAGCTCAATAAACACACGTGTTCATCTGACCCTGTAACATCTAGACAAGATTCACGTTACCTCTGTGATTTATGAGCTCAATAAACACACGTGTTCATCTGACCCTGTAACATCTAGACAAGATTCACGTTACCTCTGTGATTTATGAGCTCAATAAACACACGTGTTCATCTGACCCTGTAACATCCAGACAAGATTCACGTTACCTCTGTGATTTATGAGCTCAATAAACACACGTGTTCATCTGACCCTGTAACATCCAGACAAGATTCACGTTACCTCTGTGATTTATGAGCTCAATAAACACACACACACGTTCATCTGTCCCTGTAACATTCAGACAAGATTCCCGTTACCTCTGTGATTTATAAGCTCAATAAACACACGTGTTCATCTGACCCTGTAACATCCAGACAAGATTCACGTTACCTCTGTGATTTATGAGCTCAATAAACACACACACGTTCATCTGACCCTGTAACATCTAGACAAGATTCACGTTACCTCTGTGATTTATGAGCTCAATAAACACACACGTGTTCATCTGTCCCTGTAATATCCAGACAAGATTCCCGTTACCTCTGTGATTTATGAGCTCAATAAACACACGTGTTCATCTGACCCTGTAACATCCAGACAAGATTCACGTTACCTCTGTGATTTATGAGCTCAATAAACACACACACGTTCATCTGTCCCTGTAATATCCAGACAAGATTCCCGTTACCTCTGTGATTTATGAGCTCAATAAACACACGTGTTCATCTGACCCTGTAACATCTAGACAAGATTCACGTTACCTCTGTGATTTATGAGCTCAATAAACACACGTGTTCATCTGTTCCTGTAATATCCAGACAAGATTCACGTTACCTCTGTGATTTATAAGCTCAATAAACACACGTGTTCATCTGACCCTGTAACATCCAGACAAGATTCACGTTACCTCTGTGATTTATGAGCTCAATAAACACACACGTGTTCATCTGTCCCTGTAACATTCAGACAAGATTCCCGTTACCTCTGTGATTTATGAGCTCAATAAACACACGTGTTCATCTGTTCCTGTAATATCCAGACAAGATTCACGTTACCTCTGTGATTTATGAGCTCAATAAACACACGTGTTCATCTGTCCCTGTAACATTCAGACAAGATTCCCGTTACCTCTGTGATTTATGAGCTCAATAAACACACACGTGTTCATCTGTCCCTGTAACATCTAGACAAGATTCACGTTACCTCTGTGATTTATGAGCTCAATAAACACACACGTGTTCATCTGACCCTGTAACATCTAGACAAGATTCACGTTACCTCTGTGATTTATGAGCTCAATAAACACACACGTGTTCATCTGACCCTGTAACATCTAGACAAGATTCACGTTACCTCTGTGATTTATGAGCTCAATAAACACACACGTGTTCATCTGACCCTGTAACATCTAGACAAGATTCACGTTACCTCTGTGATTTATGAGCTCAATAAACACACACGTGTTCATCTGTCCCTGTAACATTCAGACAAGATTCCCGTTACCTCTGTGATTTATGAGCTCAATAAACACACGTGTTCATCTGACCTTGTAACATCTAGACAAGATTCACGTTACCTCTGTGATTTATGAGCTCAATAAACACACGTGTTCATCTGACCCTGTAACATCTAGACAAGATTCACGTTACTTCTGTGATTTATAAGCTCAATAAACACACGTGTTCATCTGTCCCTGTAATATCCAGACAAGATTCACGTTACCTCTGTGATTTAAAAGCTCAATAAACACACGTGTTCATCTGTCCCTGTAATATCCAGACAAGATTCACGTTACCTCTGTGATTTATGAGCTCAATAAACACACGTGTTCATCTGACCCTGTAACATCTAGACAAGATTCACGTTACCTCTGTGATTTATGAGCTCAATAAACACACGTGTTCATCTGACCCTGTAACATCTAGACAAGATTCACGTTACCTCTGTGATTTATGAGCTCAATAAACACACGTGTTCATCTGACCCTGTAACATCTAGACAAGATTCACGTTACCTCTGTGATTTATGAGCTCAATAAACACACGTGTTCATCTGACCCTGTAACATCTAGACAAGATTCACGTTACCTCTGTGATTTATGAGCTCAATAAACACACACGTGTTCATCTGTCCCTGTAACATTCAGACAAGATTCCCGTTACCTCTGTGATTTATGAGCTCAATAAACACACACGTGTTCATCTGTCCCTGTAACATTCAGACAAGATTCCCGTTACCTCTGTGATTTATGAGCTCAATAAACACACGTGTTCATCTGACCCTGTAACATCCAGACAAGATTCATGTTACCTCTGTGATTTATGAGCTCAATAAACACACACGTGTTCATCTGTCCCTGTAACATCTAGACAAGATTCACGTTACCTCTGTGATTTATGAGCTCAATAAACACACACGTGTTCATCTGTCCCTGTAACATTCAGACAAGATTCCCGTTACCTCTGTGATTTATGAGCTCAATAAACACACACGTGTTCATCTGTCCCTGTAACATCCAGACAAGATTCCCGTTACCTCTGTGATTTATGAGCTCAATAAACACACGTGTTCATCTGACCCTGTAACATCTAGACAAGATTCACGTTACCTCTGTGATTTATGAGCTCAATAAACACACGTGTTCATCTGACCCTGTAACATCCAGACAAGATTCCCGTTACTTCTGTGATTTATGAGCTCAATAAACACACGTGTTCATCTGTTCCTGTAATATCCAGACAAGATTCACGTTACCTCTGTGATTTATGAGCTCAATAAACACACGTGTTCATCTGTTCCTGTAATATCCAGACAAGATTCACGTTACCTCTGTGATTTATAAGCTCAATAAACACACGTGTTCATCTGTTCCTGTAATATCCAGACAAGATTCACGTTACCTCTGTGATTTATAAGCTCAATAAACACACGTGTTCATCTGTTCCTGTAACATTCAGACAAGATTCCCGTTACCTCTGTGATTTATAAGCTCAATAAACACACGTGTTCATCTGTTCCTGTAATATCCAGACAAGATTCACGTTACCTCTGTGATTTATAAGCTCAATAAACACACGTGTTCATCTGACCCTGTAACATCCAGACAAGATTCATGTTACCTCTGTGATTTATGAGCTCAATAAACACACGTGTTCATCTGTTCCTGTAATATCCAGACAAGATTCACGTTACCTCTGTGATTTATGAGCTCAATAAACACACACGTGTTCATCTGTCCCTGTAACATTCAGACAAGATTCCCGTTACTTCTGTGATTTATAAGCTCAATACTACATTTACATGTTGAGGTTGTTGCTGATGTGTTAACTCATTTTTTATCCAACATAAATGTTCCTCAATTTATCAACAGTACAAATAAAATATATAACTTATGTTTACTTTATAGATTTGTTTATTCACCTTCCTTACAGATAATTTTTCTAATATAAGTGTTGACAACAGTGAATTCTCTTACATAATAGCACACATTCATCACTCAGATGTCTATTTCATGTTGTGATGTGCTCATCTGCAATTTTAGAATATTTTAGAATATTTTCCTGTCAGATGTAAATAGAAATTTAAAATGAGCGTCTTTAAGATGTATATGGTTTATGTAAATCCACTTTGGAGACGTAAATGTGTGCTTACTGGAGCTCCCCTGATAGCTATACATAATAAAACGTGTTTTTACAGCAAAATCACCCGCAGAATGGGCGTGGCCTACGGCTATAATTGAGCCCATTGTCCGCCTGGGACTTCAGATTTAATCTCCTGATTCGCTGATCTCCGGATAAGAAGCCTTCTCACCGCCGTCGAAAAGCCCGCAGCGGAACAAGCCACCTGCCTTGCAGTTCTCAGGACGTCGGCATTCCTGGTTTTTCAACTGGACGCCGCCTTAAGCCGCTGTTCTGCTGTGCCATCCGGCAAATGCCTCGAATCGGCAGACCGTCAGACCACAGTTTCAATCTCCCCCCCCGCTCAGGCTGGAAGTTTAATAAACGTAGCGTGTGTGCCTACTGTATTGTACGCACCCCTACACACAAACACTGTTTTCACAGTCTCAATCTTTCCCCCCGCTCAGGCTGGAAGTTTAATAAACGTAGCGTGTGTGCCTACTGTATTGTACGCACCCCTACACACAAACACTGTTTTCACAGTCTCAAACTTTTCCCCAGCTCACGCTGGAAGTTTAATAAAAGTAGCGCGTGTGCCTGCTGTACAACATGCATCCCTACACACAAACACTACCAACACTGTATTAACTCTCCCCCCCCAGCCAGCGTGGGAGAGACAATAAACGTTGATTGTGTGCCCACTGTAAAGTATGCACCTCTACACATAAAAACTGTTCCTACATCAGTTTTCCCTCTAGCTCACGCTGGAGACTTGATAACGAGTGTGCCCTCTGTAGGCGCGCGGCCCCGCTCATGACCACTGTTCACATTCACTGTTCGCACGACCGGATCCCTATCTCACAGCGGCCCGTCTCCAGCTTTTATTCAACCCCTAGCTATACGGGCCAAGGTCTGTGAGGCTATCACCGGTATATCAGAATGGGTGTTGAACATAATAAAACGAGGCTACTCGCTACAGTTTGCTCACAGACCCTCGCGCTTTTCAGCGTGGTCGAAACAAGAATGAGAAAGGACGTTGCACACGTTCTTTGCACTGAGGTGCTCAAACTGTTGGAAAAGGGAGCTGTCGAAGCAGTCCCCCCCTCACAAAGCGAGTCAGGCTTTTACAGCCGCTACTTCCTCGTTCCGAAGAAGGATGGCGGCCTCCGGCCCATCCTAGATCTCAGACACCTGAACAAAGCGCTGATGAAGCGCCCGTTCAGAATGCTGACAACCAAACAAATCCTCGCACAAATTCGCCCGAGGGATTGGTTTTTCTCAGTGGATCTGAAAGATGCTTTTTTTTTCATATCCAAATATCGCCTCATCACAGGCCGTTTCTGAGATTCGCCTTGAGGCGCAGGCTTACCAGCACACAGTACTACCGTTCGGCCTATCGCTGGCACCTCGTACATTACAAAGTGTATGGATGCGGTACTTACCCCCCTGAGACAGCGGGGAGTGCGAGTACTAAACTACCTCGACGATTGGCTGGTTTTAGCTCAATCAGAGGCAGAGTTGATAACTCACAGACTCACAGTGGTTTCGAGGAGAAAAGTGATCTCGACAGACACCTCCAACCTAGGTCCGTCTGTGGCCTTTTGTCAAGCCTGGAGAAGCGCCTACACATAAACTGTCTAGAGATGAGAGCTGTTGCTCTATCACTGAAAGCCTTTCTCCCATATTTGAAAGGCTACCATGTCCTCAGTGGTGTCTTGCGTAAATCGCCAGGGCAGCCTCAGGTCGAACAACCTGCACGCCATGGCCAGGAGTCTCATTCTATGGACTCAGCACAATCTGTGCTCACTGAAAGCAGCGCATGTGCCAGGCATTCTGAACCAGGGTGCGGATATGGTGTCCAGAGACAATGTTCCCCCAGGGGAATGGTCTCTCCACCCTCTAACGGTTCAGCTAATATGGAGCATCTTCTGCGAGGCAGAGGTCGACCTCTTCGCCTCAGAAGACAACGCTCATTGCCGAATGTTTTTCTCAAAGAACAGGGACGCGCTTGCCCACGAATGGCCGAGCCGCCCTCTATATGCATTTCCTCCGGTCACGATGCTACCACAGGTTATTGAACAGATCAGGGAAAGCAAGTGTGCAGTGCTACTAATGGCCCCTCTCTGGAAAGACCCAGTTATGGTTCTCCCAGTTGACACAACTGCTGAAAACAGCCCCATGGCCAATTCCGCTGAGGAGAGATCTCCAGATCGCTTGGTAATGATGGCTGCGGCCTTACTCTAAAGATTATTTCATTTTTATATGTTGTTGAATATGGTTTATTAAAAAATAAACATGCGAGAGCGTGTTATAGGCTGTCATGTTTTAGTCAGATATGACGACGCTACTGCAACACGCATCACCGCAGATGAGAAACTGCATCAACGTGCAAACTATCGCAAATCAAAGTGAAAGTAAGTCGCAGACGCTTAACACACAATCATCTTCATTAAATGTAAAGAAACGAAATGATCTTACCAGGGCTGTTTCCGCTTTCTCTTATTGCGGGCTTTGATTCAGAAATTTTAGCTAATGATCAATAAAATAATGTATCTCGTGGCTTTCGGTGACGTGCACTCCATTAAATCTGCATATAGCGGGAATTGAAGATCGGATTTATATCAGCAAAACAACAACAACACACATTTATGTAACCAGGTGTAAATGGAATCGTTTTGATAAATCAGATTGGAATCCGATCTGAGAAAACGCATGAAGTGGCCTGGTGTAAACAGCCCCTAGACATAGGTGAAAAATGTATCCCGACCCGACCCCGATTTTTTTAAATACTTTTTTATATTCTTTTTTTTATATATAAAAAATATAGACCTACCTACCGTCCCTTTTTTTCTTTTTTTTGCTGTTACTGCAAACCAAAATATTTTTAAGGATGGCCTGATGCTATAGCACTGGCTTATGAATCTAAGGGCCTTCATTGCCCCTTAGGTATCAGAGCTCATTTCATGAGAGGCATGGCCTCGTCTTGGGCTTGGTCAAGTGGAATAACCATTGAAGATATCTGTGCGGAGGCCGGCTGGGCCTCACAGTCCACATTTATCAGGTTTTATAACCTACAAGTCCCTGCTTTGCATTCAAGGGTACTTTCAATTCGAAATGTGTAAGCACAAACCCCCCATAAAACTTGGGCCCGATACATATCCGGTCCTGTTTTTAACACGAACTACGGTTCCCATACATATACATATTATATATGTTATTATTAGGGTTTGGCCCTCATTAGGCCCACTCCTTGTTTTTTCCCTTATGAAGCCGTCACTGACCAGCTTATTGGGTTCATACTTTACTCTTTACAGCCTCAGGCATCTTTGCCTTGGGCTAATATTAGAGCGAAGTTAAGCACGCACAGCGTTTTGAAGGGGGTTCCCATAGCATAAGCTACTTATGCAATAGGAGAGACCTCTCGAAAGGGAACATCTCGGTTACTAATGTAACCTCGGTTCCCTGAGATGAGGGAATGAGTATTGCGTAACTTGCCGTGCTTGTGCTTTGATCAAGGGAATCACTTCAGTCGATTTAACCTGAAATCCCAGGCGGACAATGGGCTCAATTATAGCCGTAGGCCACACCCATTCTGGCGGGCTCTGACGCGTCAGGGCGCGAAGTGTACTGATTGGTTCACGCGTCTGAGCCGCCCCGCCATAGGTTCGTGCAGTTGCCGCAGCACAGCCATTACCCACTCTCGCCGTTCATCTGTGTATGCTGTGCAGCTGCACTGCGTTTTAAAATTTTGGCTTCAATATTCTCGAGAAAAGGAGTTTTCCCATAGCGTAAGCTACTTACGCAATACTCCAGTGGTGTAGTCTAGTTTTTTGTAGTGAGTATACTCTAATATAAGACCCCCAGACCGAGTTAGACCGAACTTTTATTTTGGTGGGTTGTAGACATTTGAGTTTCTGTGTGTTTTAATAAACTATTATTATTATTATTATTATTATTAGGCCTGAAGTATACTCTGTGCAATAGTAATATATTTCTGTTATAATTTCTTCAAGTTATACAGAACTTTTATTTTGACAGGTTGTCGTAAAGACATAACAGTTTCTGTGTGTATATGAAACGAATGAATGACGATAGTTTTATCAAATGAAATGGTGAAATTCTCATCAAGTGACTCTCATAGCAGCTCTGCGATGAAATGCACATGTGTAGCCTACATCATGTCTCAATACAGTGAAACGCTGAAAACACCACGAGCGTGAGTCACGCGTGCTTGTGTGTGTGTGTGTGTGTAGTGGAGCATACACTGAGCGCTCATTCCCAGAGACGCGTAGAACAATCGCAGTCTCTTTTAGCTTTAATATTCATAGACACTAGCAGCTAGTCCATATCGAGATTTGATTCATTGTACAGCAGCTACTTTTGATTTATTCATTCAAAAATAGCCTAATTCCGTGACATTCTGCTTTATATAGCAAGTTCCATTTGTGACTGGATTCCGCGATTCGATCCGTCGCTTCGCAAACACAGACGGGGTGAATTTATGAATGAAAGTGTGAAAGTTCTGACACAAAACGAAGTTGATACGTATCCTCACGCTTTTTTAAGTGGGTATACGCAAATCCTTGGCCTTTTCTAGTGGGTATACGGCGTATACCTGCGTATCACGTAGACTACACCACTGCAATACTCGTTCCCTCATCTCAGGGAACCGAGGTTACGTTAGGAACCGAGAAGATTCGTACATACTTTTTCGCTCACCTACTGCTTTTCCCCTACTATATAGTAGGGAAGTATGCGGTTTCGAACGCAGCCTATGTCTATAAAGGCTCATATTTTATTTATTTGATGTCTGACTGAGACATGTGGGACCTGAGAGAGCGGTCTAGCATTTGCCATCTAGTCACAACCAATACATAGGCTACACTTAAATAGCCTATACAGTAGCATTTCATCTTTTATAAAATGAGATTTTGGCCAAATCAGTGTTGTTTTTGGCAGCCCTTTTAGTTTTAGTCTAATGCTGCGTTCACACCAAACGCGAATCTGCGTCAAAATTCGCGCCTGCCGCGTCTAGTTATACGCGTGACCACTTTGTGTGCATTCGCGCGTCAAGAGCGAAATAAGTTTGAAGCGAAATTTACGCGCGTCACGCGCGTCAGAGGCGAAAGTTTCAAAAGTTTCGAACCCCGTTGGCGGCCATCTTTTTACAAGATGTCTGTTATTGATCGGTCATTTATCGAGAGAGTCGCCGCTCTGTATTTGCTCTGGAGAGCAGAACAGCGGCGTAGGGATCATCGTCGCTGTACTCGGGTCCACCAGACCCTCCGGAGGGTTTCAGGAGTTTCACAATTTGCTCCAGGAGCTAGGTTTGGTGGACCTAACGGTGAGGACGCTGACGAGGACCGCATAGGCCGTAAGGCCTCGGCCTCGAGTGGTCGCTGCCTGACGAGCCCGCGCTCTACAGCCCGGCGCGAGGTTCACCCTCGCCCGCACCCACCTAATCTGTCATTTATTTTTGTTTTGATAATAAATGGAGTCAGCCTCCAAAGGTGAAACCTGTCCTGTGATTTTTGTTTTTATACACTAAATTGTGTTTGTTGTCTTTACATTAGAATAATAATGTTTCATTATAATCTAGAATAGATATGGAATAAATAGCATTCAATACAAAATGAGTATCTCTCATATATTGAAATCGAGTTTTTATGTGAAAGATTTGCTTTGTTGTGCATTTTAGTCATATTACAAAATAATTGATTGAGGCCAAACATAAAATAACATTGTAAACTGTCACTTCACCACGTGACAGCAGCAAGCAGGCTTCTGATTGGTTAACGCGGCGCGAATTGACGCAGAAGTTCAGATTTTTCAACTCGGGCGGCAGACGCGAATTCGCGTCAAACGCGTGAATGCACAAATAGCACTAATAAATTTCGCGCGTAACCAAACGCTCAATTCGCGCGAATGAGGCGAATTCGCGTCTACCGCGCCGCGCTAAACGCCTCATTCGCGCCGCAAGACCTCCAGACGCGCGTAAACGCGTCTTACCATTGACTTAACATTGAAATCACTCGCGCCAGACGCATATTCGCGTTTGGTGTGAACGCACCATTAGTCTTAGTCTTTTGGACGAAAATGCTTTTTAGTTTTAGTCACATTTTAGTCACTTATGAACTTGATAGTTTTAGTCAAGTTTTAGTCGACGAAAACGCAAAAAGGTTTTAGTCAAGTTTTAAAAAAAAAAAATAACTTAGTCTTTAAAAAATTAATTTAGGTTAAAAAGTATTGGACATGGGCTTAGGTTTGACAGGTTGTAGCAAGTGTTGCAATTCATAATTTTTTTTTAATTTTTTTGAAAAATAACCCCTGAAATGATGACTTCTGGTGAATATTGTGGAAACTAATTGATACATTTAGATAAATATATTTCATACCTTATAGCATATTATAATACAACTTATTAGGACTAGCCTATATATTTATAGAATAGCAAAGTAGGCCTAATCAATAACGTTATAAGTTACAAGACTGAACCACATAGATGTGAATATATATAAGGGCTATTTTGCTAACAATGAACCATGGATTTGTTTCGTTTATAATACGTTTTATTTTTAACTTAAACAAATACAACATATAACATTCAAAACTCACCGGCTTAGACTGTATTTGAAGAAAAATAAACACAACAGTTTTCTGTAGCCTTGTGTGCGAACTTATTCAATAGAATTATTAGATTATCTCCTGATGCGTGCTGCACACGTATCACACACTCCGCCGTGACAAACAGAAAAAACGCGACGGCATATGGTACAATTGGCCTTGTATTCATTGTCCCTCACGCATTCCAGCCACGGGTAGTCATTTTCCCATTCAATTTTACATTTCTGTGCTCTTTTCTTTTTCGCCGGCTGCTCGGAGGTAATCATTTTTACATTTCCCGCTGTTGTCACTTGTCGTCATCGTTGCTACGATACGTGACTCACAATGCGAAACGACCAATTAAAAGGGCATTCTCTGATGATGTTCCAAGATGTTAAAAACGCTACGCTGATCATAGACAAACAGGGGGAGAAATTTGCCGTCTCGTCTCGTCAACGAAAACTCGAAAACGTCTCGTCATGTTTTAGTCATCTTAGAGACATTTTTAGCTAGTCATCGTCGCGTTATCGTCATAAAAAAAAGGTGCGTCAACGAAATCATTTCGTTATCGTCATCGTTGACGAAAACAACACTGGGCCAAATGTATTTTACAACAGGAAAAACTGAGCACTCATCTAGCTACAACAAACTAGTTTGTAACCTGTTGATGAAAATGTAATGTGATGCCGCCGGCGCCGTTTTAATGCGAACACAATTAATGCGTTCGCATTTACGAATTAACACGTTTAACAAATTGAACAAATTAAATACTCCACACAGCAATTCCAGACACAAGCAGAAACAGTTTCTGTGAGAATATCCTGTTTCGATGACCCAAGGCAATGAGATATGAGATATAATGCAGGTAAGTTAGTCCTTTCTATCCCAACATGTACCATGCAGTAGCAACTGTACCATTGGTACATCTAAAGAAGGTAGGTAAAAGGAGTCCTTCAACAAACAAAATATTAAAGATTAGTATAAACCTCAAAAACAATGGAATACAATTTATACAGCCACCATTGAATATGAAACAAAAGAACCTTACTTTGATTGAGCATAAAACGATACGTTACCCAATCAGGACATAAGTAAAGGTAAGGTTACCTATTCGATAGAAGGATTGGACTGTAATAGGTGATGATTTATTATTTCTAGCTTTCCTCAATGGTGTGTCGATCAGAACACACTGGATTCGATCAGTTCCATGCAAAGGAGGTTTATTGCTGACAGTTTTGGCTATGCACACAACAGCAGTACACAGGTTGCTTAAAGTATTTAGATGAGTGTGTTTGTGGTCTACAAAGGGAAAGAAATAAAGATATATATTAACAAATGTCTCTAGTATTATTATACAAACATTACTTCCAAATCTACATTTCTCAAATAAAGAATTATCAGGTTCGATTCTATATTAAATAAAGAAATCAATATACAAGCAACGAAAGTATGCAACACCGCCACCCAGTGGTCAGAAATTGCATGATATTCAAATATGGAAGTAGAATAATGTCAAATGTTTTTGAAATAAAAAGCCTGTTGAATTGCACTACTTGAAAAAAAAAATAGGCATTGCATTAACCATGCTTGCATTTTAATGCATTGTATTTTTAGTGCTTACATTTTTATGGGCTGAAATTCAACATGGTTGAATATTTAAGCTGTGAATATTTCAATTAAAAACATTTCAAACACCTTTTCATTATTAAAAATTCAATAATCCATATTCACCTTTCATATTTCACTTCCAAAATATTCAAACTGTTTAAAAATACAACCAATAATATTCAACAGGCAATTTTCGGTCCATTTTATTTCGCTTTGCAAATTTGCTTCCACAAATTCAGTGGTTCAAATTCGACAGTAAATTCAACATTGACGTCCAGGAACTGCAGGAAAAGCAGTAGATTGCCGAGCATACTCTCCATCTGCTGTTAGTCGACCTCACCATCAGATGGTGCAAAAGCGCTTGTTGTTGACGAAGACATTCATTCATAAAATGAAAATGATTATCTGTGTCAGTATATGCGGAAAAGATGATAAACACACAAAAGCTGTGTTTATGTTTTATTCAATAACTTCATTGTTACTTTCCCTGTGTATTCTACATGTCATCAGCTTTCTCTACCATGAACAGGATTATAATCGGTTTCCCTCAATACCTCATACTCAAGGATTTCCCTTCCGTTGATACAGTGATATGAAATACCAATCTTGCACCTTATTAGGGAAGTAGGCTGTAGGCTATTATATAGGCTACAGGCAAGAAGATGGACTCAGAATATGAACTTAACGCGCAAAGTTTCATGCTGAGCGTTTCGTGATATACTGGCATAAAATCAACACATACATATATATATATATATAGTATGCATACGTGTATTGCATTAGCTTAAACTGTCACAGCACTTGCATATTGTCCTCCTATTGTTAGTTTAACTGTAAATCGCTTTGGATAAAAGCTTCTGCTAAATGACTAAATGTAAAAATTGGCTTGACATTGGACATTCGCACATTTAGGGACCGTCTCTAAAGTTGCATACAACATTGGCATACACGTTTCTAACTTCAATAGCAAACTTAAATTTATTTGAATAAATATCAAAAATCCAAAGGGTGTGCATTATGCCTGACACTAAATGAACACTTTACAGTTGGTTTTATGACTGTAAGTCGTTCTATTCAAATGCTATCGGAGTTAGAAACGTGTATACCAAAGTCGTATACACTTTAGAGACGGTCCCTAAATGTGCGAATGTCCAACATCAAGCCATCTGTATGCCAATCTATCACTGGGAAACGCTCAGCATTAAGCTTTGCGCGTTATTCTGAGTCCATCTGCTTGCCAGCGAGTTTGGTCTTTTACATCACTGTAGTCCATTAAGCTACGTTAAGCGTTGTATATGTCCAGCAGGGGAATCCTTAAGTATTGAGGGAAACCCTAATAGCCTGCATGCAGCACATCGCCACAATATAAAGTTAAGGCAACTAAACAACCAAGAGAAATATATGTCAACCTCAAAAATGTAACATTGGATCTGTATATCCGCATCGGGGAATAACATTATAATCTCGTTCACGGTAGAGAAAGATGCATGTAGGCTACACAGGAAAAGTAACCGTGAAGACACTGAATTTAACATAAAACAGCCGTCATAATAATCACAAATACACTTACATTGCTGTAAATGAGTTTTATGAATGAATGACTTGTTCTAACTGTTGCTGGTCTTCAACACGCGCTTTTGCACCATCTGCTGGTGAGGTAGACTAACAGCAGATGGAGAGTATGCTCGGCAATCTACTGCTTTTCCTGCAGTTCCTGGACGTCAATGTTGAATTTACTGTCGAATTTGAACCACTGAATTAGTGGAAGCGAATTTGCAAAGCGAAATAAAATGGACCGAAAATTGCCTGTTGAATATTATTTTTAAACAGTTTGAATATTTTGGAAGTGAAATATGAAAGGTGAATATGGATTATTGAATTTTTAATAATGAAAAGGTGTTTGAAATGTTTTTAATTGAAATATTCACAGCTTAAATATTCAACCATGTTGAATTTCAGCCCATAAAAATTTAAGCACTAAAAATACAATGCATTAAAATGCAAGCATGGTTAATGCAATGCCTATTTTTTTTTCAAGTAGTGCAATTCAACAGGCTTTTTATTTCAAAAACATTTGACATTATTTTACTTCCATATTCAAAACCGAAACCAAATCTGAGGTAATTTAAATGAACGGCACATAATCATAAAGATCGCGTCCTTGAACTCGAAATAACAAGAGTTTCAAATACTAATGTAACGATCACACATACATATGTACAAATCAAACACTGGGTGCAATATAAATACTATAAATTGCAAGTAATATCGAACATAAACGGCACATTCACGAGCCCTCAACCTCACGCGATTAACGGATTCATCTCTCTTAAACATGCATCACTTTATGAAAGTATGACATCAAGGCTTTACAGCTCCTTAACAAGTATTGATCACCAAACTAGGTGAACAGTCAACTTACATATATGTATTGACGCACTTTGCACACACAGTCTTGCTTGTACAGTCCCGCTCGTACAATCCCGCTCTCTGCTGATGATGACTGACAGTAAGTAGCGCATGCGCACATGACTCGGCCTTTCCAACATTACCAGAGGGAAGCCATGATGCTTTCCTCTTACCAAACAGCTCTCTCTTCTTCTACGCCCTACTTGTTTTTAAACTTAGCATAAAGGAACAATAGTGTCCCCTAATGGTGGGTAGTGGAATAGCACCATAAGTAACATTTAACTGTTACATACCCCCCCTGATCAGAAAGAGACTTGTCATAAGCATAACAAGTTTTCAAATTCTGCACATGATAAATCTCCACATTTTCAGGATCATTAAGGAAAGAAACAGAATAGTTGACAGGACCAAGACATTTAACAATTTTAGCCGGACCCTTCCACTTTGTGGCTAATTTAGCCATAAAGCCTTCTTTAGCTCTGGATAAAGGGTGAAACCGGACCCAGACTACATCTCCCACCTGAAATTGACTGAACTTGCATCGCAGGTCATAGTAATGTTTTTGTCTATGTTGAGCTCGTTCCACATTTTTCTTCACAAGGTCAATGAGGTGTTCTTGTCTTTCCAACACACTATAGGCAGGACTACAAGGAGCAGGAGGTCGACGTAAGGCCCTCTCTAACGGTCCCTTTAATTTCCGCCCCATAGCTACTTTGGCTGGCTCTCTTGGAAAAGTAGAATTAATTGCAAACCTAAATTCGGGCAACCATTAATCCCATTGGTGATGCTGATCTCCCACGTACGAAGCAATCATTGTCTTTTGCGATTGATCCGTTCTGTCATATTCGTTTGAGGATGATAGGATGTGGACAATTTTTGTATTACCCCCCACTGCAAATTAAAGAAAGTAGCTGTGAAGTAAACTGAGCTCCACGATCTGACACTAAATAAGCAGGGGTGCCCCATCGAGTAAAGATTTACTCTACTAGGATTCTGGCTATTTGGGAAGCTTTCACCACTCTCAAAGGGAATAACTCCACCCACTTGGAACAGTAGTCAACAATAACTAAGAGATGTTCATTTTGCTTGACACTCTTTGGGAAGGTACCCATCAGATCAACCCCAAGCATGTAACCGGGTTCAACTACTGGTGTGGAGTGTAGATATCCAGACAACTTGGTTAACACATGCTTATACTTTTGACATGTTTGGCAATCTTTGCAATACTTCCACACATCAGTTCTCACATTTGGCCAATAGGCTATGTCCAGAAGTCGAAGAAGGGTTGTTAATATTCCAAGATGGCCGCTTAATGGGTTATCATGTACATATTGCAGAAACTCTTTACGAAAACATATTGGAATGACGAGCTGTAGTTTCTGTCCCTTATTTCCATCAGGTACACTGCGAAACAGTCCTCCATTCTCAAGTACGTAATGTATTCTTGAAATGTCCTGAGAAGTTGGTGAGCTAGCCTTTTTACATAGCTCCTGGATTTCCAAATCATTTTGTTGTACAGTAGTGATCTGATCTAGATCTACAGGTAAATTTGTTGAAAAAGCAGTCGACTTGGTAGCTTTGACTACAGCCAGCAGCTCTGATGATCCTGCGTGTTCTTGGTTTCTGGACAACACATCGGCTACGACATTACATATACCTTTTCTGTAATTAACTGTGAATTGAAAGCCTTGCAGACATATAGTCCACCGTGTGAGACGAGAGTTTGGTTTAGGATGCTGAAAAACCTATGTGAGAGCTGCATGATCTGTGACAACTTCAAAAGGTTGCCCTTCCAAGTATTGTCTACATTTCTCAACAGCCCACACAACAGCCAAACGCTCTTTCTCTGAAGCCAAATACGCTTTTTCTGCTCCTCTTAATAGCCTAGAAGCATATGCTACCACAAGTTCCTCTCCTTCTGTTTCCTGGGTTAATACAGCCCCCAATCCAATCTCACTAGCATCAGTCTGCACCTTGAATGTCTTACTGAAATCTGGAGAGGTTAGTACTGGTGCTTGTGTAAGGTCTTCCTTTATGATCTCCAAGGCACGCTGACATTGCTCAGTCCAAATCCATGAAGCTTTCTTTTGTTTAAGAGCAAGTAAAGGTGCAGCTTTTGATGAGAAATTTGGGATAAAATGGTAGCACCACCCTGCCAAACTCAAGAAACGCTGAACATCCTTAATCGATTGGGGTATTGAAAAATCCTTGTTTCTCTGGCGCATAAGGTCAATAACAAAGTAAAAGTTATCACTGTGAAGCAGCTTTGATACAATCTGTATTGTAAAAAGCTCTATATAAATAAAGGTCACTTAAAGGGTTAGTTCAGGGTTAGTAATTACATTTTACATTACATTTACATTTATGCATTTGGCAGACGCTTTTATCCAAAGCGACTTACATTGTGTTATCCTATACATTTATACATAGGTATGTGTGTAATTACTCACCCTCATGTTGTTCCAACCCCGTAAGACTTTCGTTCATCTTCGGAACACAAATTTTAAGATATTTTTTATTAAATCTTAGAGCTGGATCACTCCTTAATAGGCTTCTAAGGAATTGGAACTTGCTTGCCCAGAAAATGTATTAAAGACATCGTCAATATAGTCCAAGTGACTACAGTGGCTCAATCTTAAGTTTATAAAGCGATGAGAATACTTTTTGTGCGCAAAAACAAAACAAAAATAACGACTTTATTCCACTATTCATTATCTTCTCTCTGGGCCTCGAGTTACTTCACGTAGTATAACTGTGCAGCGCGTCTGTGTTGTACGTCACACGTAGACTTACTATTGGCCCACGCTGGTCATGTGTGTGATGCATACATACATATATTCAAACGCACATAACTATAGAACCAATTCTTAATGCGCATGTGAACGCCATCAGCGTTTATCACAGGTTCGCGTTTAAAGTCTGTGTAGAGAGAATGGTGTCGTCTTAGCGGCCCCTAATTTAATAACAAATGATCGTTGCGAAGGAAGCGAATCAATCAAAACTAACTTTAGCTGGAAAATAACTTTATTAAAGAACCGCTATAAAGCCAAATCAATCTCTGTTACCATAAATTATACGTTTATCTCTGTAAAGCTGCTTTGAAACAATCTACATTGTTAAAAGCGCTATATAAATGAAGATGACTTGACTTGACTTGACTTGTCCACGTCTGTCGCCTTGGTTACTATCAGAGGGCTCTGGTTACTATGGCAATACGAGTGGAAACCAGGGAGAACGCGGATATGATGACTTTGATGGCGACAAAACGGAAATAAAGAATTCTCCAGGTTTGAAAGTTGTTGGAAACAGTAAGGATAATGTAAGTACACAACTAAAAAAATATATAACATAGATATAGTGATTTTTGCTATTTTTAAAGCAAAAAAACAAACAAACATATTATACCTTTAAAACCTTCTTTACATGTTTTAGATAGCAGAAACACAAATAGCGGCAAATCCGAAGAAAACCATTCAGATTTTTATTTTATTATTTTATTTATATTTATATTGATTTAAACTGTGTAAAGAGAACTACTCACCTCAGAAGACACTGAGGACGCTTCTCATTTCTTATTTGTGAATCCTCGTTTCCTTCCCTCGAGTCTCAGCTCCACCCCTGTAGGACGCGTGGGAAGGATACAAGGATATGAATTGAGGACGGAGAAATCAAAGAAAATCTTTTTGTACATTGGAATATTCTTGATCACTCGAGCGTCACTTCAACGCTTCATCAGCGGCACTCAAAGGATCTGCTCTTGTGTTGTTAAAGTTTGGTTATTTAAGAAATGTATCAATAATAATAATAAAGCAAGATGCCTTGTTGAAATTTGTGTGATTTATGGTTTATTTAAACTGCAAAGATAAAGCATAAATATAAATGATTGTGACAGATGTGAAGGGGGAGCAGAATTTATACGTGCGTCAGGTTTCTGGCCAGGAAAAGACTTCCACATAGGAGACACCAGTGCATCCTCGCTCATAACTCCTCATAACTCGCGGTGCAATTGCAGGATTGAGATGTCCTTCAAGATGGCTGAATTCGATCGGTTTCCGGGTCACATGCTGGAGGATGGAGGAGTGAGGAACCGAGGAAGCATCAATTTGAGTATTGAGACGCACCCTGACTGAAGGAAGAGTGAGCTAGTGATGACGTCATCACCGTGAGACGAAATCAAAGGCAGATTATCAAAAACGTGCAAAACATCAATAAAACCAAAAATATGGGTATTTTATGGATTTTATATGTAACAAATAATGGATTTATGCAGTTATATATTTATATGTATATATGTATATATATATATATATATATATATAATACTTTGTGAAGCAAAAACAAAAAAGTAAAAGTAATACGAACAAATTTCTTTTTATTGACTAACAAAATGGCATGTGATGAACTTTACACAATGTGACAAATTTAGATTGAAGATATTTATTACTTAACAGTATTATTGTGTCACGTTTAGTGAGGATGCGGCATCAGACTTCAAAGTGCTGGATCTGAAGATGATCTACTTGCTGTGATTGTTTTTTGTATGTCTGAGTAGAGAAGATGAATGATTGAAGCTCTTCCCACATGCAGTGCAGTGATACGGTTTCTCTCCAGTGTGGATCCTCTCGTGCCTTTTCAGGGATTCTGACCGATTGAATCTCTTGTCGCAGTGTGAGCATTTGTAAGGTTTCTCTCCAGTGTGAATCCTCTGGTGCCGTTTTAAATGTTCAGCGCTAATAAAAGTCTTCTCACACTCAAAGCACATATGATTTCTTACACCAGTGTGTATTTTCTGATGTTCTTTTAAACTCTGCAGACGTGAAAAACTCTTTCCACACAAAGAACATGAATGTGGTTTCTCCTGTGAATGGACTGTCATGTGTCTCTTCAGGTCTGAAGCCCTCAAAAATGTTTTACCACATTGATCACATTCGTGCAGTTTCTCTCCAGTGTGGATGATCATGTGAGACTTAAGGTCTCCTTGTTGTTTAAAATCTTTTCCACACTGATCACATGAGAACGGTTTCTCTCCAGTGTGGATCCTCATGTGAACCTTGAGACTCTGTTTGTGTGTGAAACTCTTTCCACACTGACTGCAAGTGAAACATTTCTTGTCTCTTCTTTTCAGTAAAGAAATATTTTCAGTCTGTGAGCGAGTTTTAGCTCCAGTTTTGACATGATGATGTTTCTCCTCCTCTTCTCTCTCCTCATTCTCCAGCATCACGTCTGAAATGATAGTTAAAAGTATCATGTTTCAGTAGCAAGGATTATTACATATATTAGATCAACTGCACAATTATCTAACATAATATTAACATTTTAAAACTATACAACAGTAATACAGTTCTGACAGTCTCTCAGATAAATATTACATATATTTTAATAAAAACTTTGTAATTACTTACTAATTTAAATTGAACAATTAATTAGCCACTGTAGATTTTTCACTCAACATTGAATCAATCAACAATTTCCTCCTTATAAAATGCCGACAACCAGGAAGTGACATCATTTGAACTCTTTCTAGAGTATGATGGGAAAATAATCTCAATCCATTGTAGTGTTGACTACATTCATAAACCCTGTTACCAAAGTTATGTGTATCAATATATGCGACTTAACCTTCGCTTCCATCTCTTCTCGTTCTGTTCAAAAGAACAAAATCATTACTTCCCGGGATTTCTAACAATGACTTTAATATTAATAAGATATTAACAGCCAAAAACATGTTAAAAACATGTCCAATTTCTGGGAATGACGTTGTAATAGATAAATGAAAGGTCTTTGGATTTAAGAACGAATACTTGTGGTTCATTATTATTAATGAAAACACATCAACAATAGTATAATGGAAAATTTGCTTATATCAAACACATACATCTAATATTAACTTATTAAATATTAACGATAACCGACCTCCTCATTTGAGGTGTTTCAGTGCTCCAACACCAGATTCACTGCTGAGCGCGAATTCCAGAGAGACACTTCATAGTCAGCATAGTCCAAAAACATTGATTCATTTAGGAAAGAAACAAGTTGTGGAAACTGACCTTTGATGCTCATACTAATTGCTCATATATGCCTCTGGACACAGAAGGATTGCATTGGCGATTGCATAACCTGGCGTAATATGGCGTAAAATATTAGAGCAATATGTATATTTTAGTCAGAATTATTGCGCTACTATTCTATTGTGCTCCGTCTGTTTAGCGGCGCTCATTCACGGAAGTTAGAATTTTAGCGGAGATCCTCGTCCTCTTCTGACAGTGAAATGGACATGTTTGTTTGAGTCTCTAACATTTACAGATGGAGAATATACCTGTGAAATGTAAGTTAAGCACTGAGGAAAGCACCACATCTCAAACGCATTAAACAGCACAAGTATTTATCTGTCCGTCAGCAACAGTATCTGTCAGAGCATCTGACAGGACAAGCTGCTTTAAACTTGTTAACTATATCTTACCAGTTATTTTGAAGTCCTTAATATAAGCTTGTGTCATGTTTAGGACAAATTGTACTATGTACTTTCACTGCCGCAGCTCACACTGCGTCCTCAGCTAACGTTATTTTTCAGATGTGCTCATATCAAACTACTGTATCGATATAAACGGTATTGGCTCATTCAATATTCTTTCAAAAAAATTTATCGATATATTGTACAAACTCGATATACCGCCCAGCCCTAACATCTATGCAAAATAATAATTTTTTAAATAATTCTTGTGTTACGCAGCACGTTTGAGCTTCTGCAAGAACTGTAGGATTGAAAATAATCCAAGATATTTGAAATGAAAATACAATACATTTGCTTTTACTGTTTTCCACCCCCTTTTTCTTCCACAAGGACCATTTGGACTTCCTAAAGGCACAGAGGGGTTACATGCTGGGTCTGATAGGGATCAAGGCCTGTAGGCCAAGATGTGTGTACTTTGGGGGTTGATGAAGATGAATCTCTCAGGTAACATTTTACATGCTGGGTAAGATTAATGGTACAAGTTATCATCATCTCATACATCTATTTTGTAACTATTTTAAGTGTAACCCAGGGTTCTCAAGTTTTATCAAAAGCTTGGAGTGAGATCACATGCGGTTAGGGGAGGAGCCCTAATAGAGTTTTTTTTAACCAATTTTACCCATTGTTCATAATTAACCAGCACAAATTGAAATTATAACAATTGGTAAATCTGATAAATGACAGAGCAATTGTGAGAGCCGATTATCCTCTCCCGACCGATGGTCGGATGAATTTCTGACATGTCAGAAATTTTGGTCGCTCCTCGTGACTATATCGCACAGTTGAAGCAAAGCTACGAACCGATTGCCCTAAACTCAGTGTTTTTTCCCTCACTGCGCCTGCGCGAAAACAGAAGTTTCATCTGCAGCAAAAAAAACAAAAAAAAACTAAGAGGGAGATCTTTAAGTTCTGTAGTTCAAGCTAACTATAAATTACTGTTGCTTGCTACCAGTTCGTGTTGCTAAATGGATTAACCATTACCCACATCTTCCAAGCCACCTGCGATGTATCTACACCGTGCCTCTTTTATTCATTTGTTAAACAATGTTTTTGAAATACAGCTGTTTTTAATTTTCACTGATGACTAATTATTGCAGTGTTCGGACATATAATCGACTGTTAATAATGAATTAATTATATGCCTATAATTCATTGTAATCGACCTAAATGTTTTAGACAATTTTCAATAAGGAGGAAGTTTCTGTGTAATATTTTATCATCCTCACAGCGTGTTGGTTATGCAGTGATGCGCTATGAAATTATTGCGTGGCAAATTAATTATAATAGCCTATCAGTTTAATAATAAAAGTAGCCCAGGCCTTACATAATAATAATAATACTAAAATACTAATAATAATTTAATGAATAAATTGGAAATGCTAAATCATTTTGATATTGATAGCTGATGCTTGTTTTGACAATATCTCATGATATCGTCTATTGGCGCTACCCGGCACGGGGGTTTATCGCACATATTTCACACGTACAGTGTGAGCAGTTAAGTCGCAGCTCGATGATCGGACCGTATAGTGTGAGCACATATATCCTGAGCTTTGGCTTTACATCGCATGCGATCTACTCGTTCTGTGTGAGTAGGTAGCCTTGCTGAATTCACACAGACATCGCACAGTGTATGCCTGCCTTTAGTGATGTCACTAACCCGGGAGGAATGTGGTGTAGTCTCTACCAGCCGTTTGTTGTAGTCCTTAAAAAGTGATTTCTTTAAAAGAAAATATCTCTCTTTGCTTTGAACTTTGAGCGTTGTAACTTTGCAGATGTTGTTTATGCTCAAACAGCAACATTACACACTAACTACAGTTAGAAAAGTCAAATCCTAATCAACCACCCCTTTAAATACTTTAATCTGAACTACAACATGCCCTAGATATTGATTGAAAATGTAATGATTCTTTATTATTGTTCGGTAACACTTCACAAAAATTCATTAGTTAACATAAACTGACAATTAAATACTTCTAAAGCATTTATTAATCTTAGTTAATGTTAATTTCAACATTTATTAATACTAACATGAACTAACTATGATCAGTTGTATTTTTATAACTAACGTTAATAAAGAATAGTAACTTCTGTAACAAATGAAGCTATTGATTATTGTTCATCTTAGTTAAGTCACTAACTAACATTAACTAATAAGATCTTATTGTAAAGTGATAACTATTGTTCTTTCTAATTCTTTTGCACTTTAATCTGTTTGAAACATTTGTTTACTTTATAATTTTTGTGTACTGCTTTATTATATTTATATGTTCAGAGTTCTTTTTGTTATAAGAAGAAAAGTTATTAAACCTGTTATAGAATAATTTTTTTTAATGTTTATTGCTAAAAATAAACCCCCAGCAAAATCAGTGTCAGGGTTGTCCCAAATTCTGCTTCGTCTACTAGGGCTGTCAAATATCAAGCAATGTATTCTTTTCTTGTGCTTATCACTTGTAATACTCACTATCACAGAGTTTCAAGTCATCCAGTGTCCAAACTCTCTCAATTCAGATAATTTTACAGATAAAAATTTAGTCATGCACTATATCATACTCGTTATATTGTCTGACAAAAATATATAGGAAATGAGAACAGCTTTATTGGACATTCGGCTATATCATATAATATTAAAATGCAGTATGTGAGCATGAAAATAATGCACATTAGGCAGGAAGAACGCAAGTGCGACGTGATGACCTCATGAGTATGCTAATTGACGCATGACATCATCTAGTGACATTTAGCGACTTTCTGGGAAGGCGTTAGCTACTTTCCTTTGAAAACAGTTAGCAACACTGTTCTGATGTTGACAATCAATGTGAATGTTTATCAAATCTTGTTTCACTGACCATTTGATCAAAACAAGAAAATCAAAAAACATTTGAGTTTCAGGTCCTATTTTGTACCCTGCACATACAAAGTGTCCCCTATATTACTTATTGGTTTAACTGTTTTTTCACAACTTTTTCTTTCTACTACAAACACTAAATCTGATAAACTGCTTTATAACCTTAATGTTCTTCAGCCTCACTAATGAAGAATCAGGAATAAACACCAACCTCTTTGTTCTTCAGTGTGTTTCATTCTGCAGTGTTCTGGATCTCTCATGTTCTCACTGTCCTTCAATAAACTCTGTCTTTGCAGATTTCAGCTCTTCCTGATGGTTTGATGCTCGTCTTCACTTGTAGCTGATGGGAATATTCCAGCATTTATTGGTGAATTGCAGTGAGCATTAGTAAAAGAATGATAACTGCATTAAAAATCTGTCAAAATCAAGATTAAATCAGAAAGTGGGTTTGTTTTTATAACAATTTACACATTTTAAGTATTTATGTTCACCTTTCCATCTAGTAAAGTAACTTAAGTAAATTAATTGCAAAGTGTTTTATACTAATTCACAAACTATCTCTTTTCGATTTCTAAGAATTTCATCCACATATTTAAGTTCTTACATTAATCTTACCTCTCATTAATATATAGGCAAATGAAAAAACAATGAAAAAATACCAAATGTAAACAATGTAAGATTAAAAATGAAAGAATAAATAGAAATACATTTTTACAAATTTGCAAGAACCACTAAATAAAACACCAACAAGACAACTTTTTTGGTTTATTGTCTTAGTTTTTGTGTTTTATGTGAAACATGGTTTATCACAGATGAAAGAAATAAACGCTGTTAAGAAACTTACCTATATCTTGTAGATGTCACAATAGCTGATCGTGTCGTTTGCTCAAATCTGTTGACAATAAAATGAGCTTAATGTTACAATTTATGGATCTGAAGACATCAGCATAATGAATGAGGAGAAAACAGGATGTAAAAAAAAGCCTTAAATCACAATAAGTGTATTATGATTGTCAATTTGTTAATTAAACTGAATTTAGTGACAAAATGTTACAATGTTTACATGGTACAATGACTGGTAGCTATACTGTTTTTTATTATTGCTTGACACAAATTTCACGATTTCAATTCTAATCTTGTGATTTGATTCTGATGCTGATTCAATATCAATAGGCTACATGTTCATTTTTCTCAAGGAAAAAAATCTCACCTAATGCTGAGAGCCCTGTCAGCTGGTATTATTATTAAATGTTAAAAAAAATAACATAATGCAGCTTTTATTATAACAACAATGATATAATATTTGAATGATATAAGTAAAAATATAATAAATATGTAATAAAGTGCACATATTTGGCAAAATACTCATTTCTATAGTTAATTTTTCCAGCCAACTAACGTGCAATGGTCATTATGGCTTTCCTGAGGTAAATGTAACGTGGGATGTTCTTAAGCTGTTTTCTTTTTTTTTCTGTGTTTGAAAAACACTGATTGATCTGTCACTGTTTTTTGCTTGATTTTTCTCTGCGTGAGAAAATGTGAAAACTTAAAGTGTCAATTGAGTGAGTCTTACGTGAATGCGTGACAGTTGGCAGCAAAGACACTAATAACCCCATCTTTATCATATCAACCATTGTAATTTGTCCAGAGAATCTAAATATAGTTCGATGTTCTAATACCTACATTCATAACAATAATTAGTTCACTAGCATCTTACCGGTTTATATGTGAACAGAATCGGACATCAAGTGTTCTCCTCAGACACACAAATTGCGCCGAACCCGATGAAACACTTTCAGAAATGACCCTGTAGAATGATATTTAAGCTGAGTAAAAAGGTGAATATGAAATATTACGCGAAATAGCGTGAATTGCTCATCTCAGAAGACTGACTGGAAAGGGAGCGCGCGTCGCGAATGATGTCGTCATCGCCATAGACTTTCAAAAACGCGCCAAATTCCGTTTAAAACTGCAACAACAAAAACAATATAAACAAGATATCAAACAAAAATAAGGGCGTCTCATAGCTTTTAGATGTAACAAAAATTCTGGAATTATTTATTGTTGATGCAAGAAACAGTAGACAATAAAAACGGACAATAAAAGTATTTTACAAAATAAAAGTATTTTACAAAGTAAAAGTAAACGAACGAGACAGATCTCTCTCTTTATTGACTTACAAGATAGCAAAAGCATCTCACGAGAAGTGAAGATGGCCAGTTGCAAACACACACGTACACATATACGTAAGAGATACATATGAATTATAAAAAATTAAAAAAATTGACTCATAATTAAGCATAATGAAATAATTTAAATCATGAGGCAAAATTATATAGGCTACAAGAATAAAACTTTTCATTCACTAATAATTGCATACACTATTCATATTTATGTGCACATATGAACTTCTCACAAAAACGTAACGCCTAATTCACAAACCATGAATTTTGTTCTTAACCTCGTTCTAATGTTGATGAATTCTGAGTATTCTAAATTAGAGGTTAGTAATTTACATAAAACACACCCACATGCCCATATAAGGGCTTTCCACACGCCCTTTTCGTCACACAAAACGGTATTTATTGTTTAAATTTCTTTAAAAAATGACCAAATTTGAAAGGTGAGACTTTGTTTCATATCAACCGTAACCTGGTCTGTCCTGTCTGTCAGTGTGTTGTCAGTGTCCTCTCTGCTCCGCGATGTGTTTTTCACTGTGAGAACATGGTGTGGCGTGAGAGAGGCGTGGCTTGTCGGACATAGCAACAGTAACTAAAGGGGGCGGGTCTTTGGAAACGGTCAATTACCAACTCTGCCTAGGTAGCGCCGGCCCTGATCATAGCAAAGCATCTCAAGAGAATAAAAAAAGAAGGCCAGTTGCAAAGCAACATGATAGTATATCTTACATCTGCGTTTTCTAACTACACTATTGCTGGGTTTCCATCCAAACATGAAGCGAAACTTTTCAAAGTTAGAAAAAAACAAATGCAAATAAGGTGCTTACAATCAATGTAGTTGTTAGAGCGGAGGACGATGATATTGGTAGCCTAGTGACCAACAGTAGATAAAACACCATCAGCGGAAACAACCGATTAGTCACATGGGTTTCATTTTTGCTACGTCGGAATTTATTCAGCAAATGCGTTTCCATCTCCCATTATTCCCATTAACTCTTTTCTGCACACGTCAAACACCATCTCAAGAGAGCGTTAAAACTTTTTTTTAAATTTGTTTTTATTTCATTTTAAATTGGCAATTCCATCACTCGTTTCTGATGTGATGCTTCAAAATGGGCATAAAACATGGAAACCGTTTGTACATGGAAAAAAACGTTTACTTTCCCATATAAAATTTTAAACAAACTACTAGTGATACTTATGCAGTATAAGAAACGTAACAATTAATTTGACTAAAGATTAATTTATATCATGCAGCAAAATAATATAACAGAATAAAACACAATGTTATTTGGGGAGGAACTCCATCTTTGATCTGAATCTCTCAGTAGAAACTGCTGGACTTGAAGATGAACTTTATTCACTGTGACAAATTCAGATGATGTTTCTTTGCCTTGTTAATCGTTGTCGATGGTTAGGACAGATTTTATTGCTTGACCTGTTATCGTTTCACGTTTGGTGAGGATGAAGCTTCACACTTGAAAGTGCTGGATCTGAAGATGATCTACTTACTGTGATTGTTTTTTGTGTGACTGTGAAGATTAGATGAATGAGTGAAGCTCTTCCCACATGCAGTGCAGTGATACGGTTTCTCTCCAGTGTGGATCCTCTCGTGTGATTTCAAGGTTCCTGACTCACTGAATCTCTTGTTGCAGTGTGAACACTTGTACGGTTTCTCTCCAGTGTGGATCCTCTCATGTGATTTCACATGTTCTGACTGATTGAATCTCTTGTCGCAGTGTGAACACTTGTAAGGTTTCTCTCCAGCGTGAATTCTCTCGTGCCGTTTCAAATGTTCAGCTGTAATAAAAGTCTTCTCACACTCAAAGCACATATGATTTCTTACACCAGTGTGTATTTTCTGATGTGCTTTTAAATACTGCAGACATGAAAAACTCTTTCCACATAAAGAACATGAATGTGGTTTCTCCTGTGAATGAACTGTCAGGTGTTTCTTCAGGTTTGAAGCCCTCAAAAATGTTTTACCACATTGATCACATTCGTGCAGTTTCTCTCTAGTGTGGATGATCATGTGAGACTTAAGGTGTCCTTGTTGTGTAAAACTCTTCTCACACTGATCACATGTGAACGGTTTCTCTCCAGTGTGGATCCTCATGTGAACCTTGAGATTCGGTTTGCGTGTGAAACTCTTTCCACACTGACTGCAAGTGAAACATTTCTTGTCTTTTCTTTTCAGTAAAGAAATATTTTCAGTCTGTGAGCGAGTTTTAGCTCTAGTTTTGACATGATGATGTTTCTCCTCCTCTTCTCTCTCCTCATTCTCCAGCATCACGTCTGAAATGATAGTTAAAAGTATGGCGGCAAATCAATGCCAATAATAAACGAGCGCACAACTGATGCGGGCGCGCGCGGTAAATGACATACGCGAGAGGATAACAGATCTACACGCGAAGAAACGGGAACTCGCGAGCTCATTCAAACCCTGCGCGCGCGCATGACATCATCTCTGCACGCAATACAAGCCCTCGCGTGCGCGCATGATCATTCCCCACGCGCTCGCGCTTGATCTGCTCTCGCCTGCTGCTTTTGCTCGCTCGAACACTTTTATTTTTGGCAGTCGAGGGGCGGGACTTACTGTTTTAATAACCTCAAATGTCATTGGTTACTTTTCCCCTTTTCCAGAAGTCAGTTGCGATTGGACGCCTGTCCAATGACTCGTAATTCACTTGACTTGAGACATGAGACATCACTTCATTTGTTTTATTTATTGTGTGTAATGTGATTTAATGCATTGTTAATATAGAATAGATTCTTACCAGATACTTTATTAACAGAAAGTCTTATTGCATTGTGTCGTTAAAAGATATTTAGGCTACAGACTATGACGCATTTCCATGGTTATTAGCATTGCAAATTGACCAAATCTTTTATAAATTTTTAGGTAATATAAGTGGTTAATTATGTTTTCTATTAAATGCAAAAGGGGTTCTGGCTTCTCAAAGTTAAGATACAGTACACAGCATGAATTAGCTTACAAATGCCTTTTCAGAATTTGCTACAAAATATAGAGGAACAAAATTAAACCCAGCAAATTAGATATTAAAATATTATATAGTGATCTTAACCATCTAACTTTTTGTAAGCTAATAACCTAATAAGAGAAAGTATGAGGCAAGTACAGTACACCGTATAAATGATTACACCCCATCTGAACATAACATATCTTCAAAAAAAAAAAAAAGCCCTAGATAAAGAAAAAAATCTGAATTTGTTGGGTCTAGAGGGGTGTAATCATTTATGCTGTGTACTGTATCTTAACTTGAGAAGCCAGAATCCCTTTTACATTTAATAGAAAATATAATAAACCACTCAAAATTGACATAATAGTAATACACAGGATGATAACAAAAGCTTACAACAACTCTTGAATATTGATAAACAAGTAATGTATCTTTCACCCAAAGCCCTTGTTATATTTGCAACTATTTAATGGACACGTTTTACATTTCTGAGGTTCTCAGAACCAATATAATTTTGGTTGGGTAAACGTAAATAGTGGTGAATGAGAGTATAGTGGTAATGTAGTGGTGATATACAGCAAATACAGGTGAAACTCGAAAAGTTAGAACATCGTGCAAAAGTTCAAAAATAGAAACAAATTCAAAATTAGAATATTGTGAAAAGGTTTTCATAAACTGTAAGCCATAATCATCAAAATTATAACAAATAAAGGCTTGAAATATCTCACTTTGCATGTAACAAGTCTATATATTAGTTTCACCTTGTAAGTTGAATTACTGAAATAAATAAACTTTTGCACATGAACTTATTCTAATTTTTCGAGTTTCACCTGTTTTCTCCAATTTATTTTAGATATTTTAATGCCAATATCACAAATCACAGTGTTATAAATATAAAATGTAAAAATGTATACAAATTTGGGTCAATTTGCAATGCTAATAACCATGGAAATGCGTCATAGTCTGTAGCCTAAATATCTCTTAACAACACAATGCAATAAGACTTTCTGTTAATAAAGTATCTGGTAAGAATCTATTCTATATTAACAATGCATTAAATCACATTACACACAATAAATAAAACAAATGAAGTGATGTCTCATGTCTCAAGTCAAGTGAATTACGAGTCATTGGACAGGCGTCCAATCGCAACTGACTTCTGGAAAAGGGGAAAAGTAACCAATGACATTTGAGGTTATTAAAACAGTAAGTCCCGCCCCTCGACTGCCAAAAATAAAAGTGTTCGAGCGAGCAAAAGCAGCAGGCGAGAGCAGATCAAGCGCGAGCGCGTGGGGAATGATCATGCGCGCACGCGAGGGCTTGTATTGCGTGCAGAGATGATGTCATGCGCGCGCGCAGGGTTTGAATGAGCTCGCGAGTTCCCGTTTCTTCGCGTGTAGATCTGTTATCCTCTCGCGTATGTCATTTACCGCGCGCGCCCGAATCAGTTGTGCGCTCGTTTATTATTGGCATTGATTTGCCGCCATATAAAAGTATCATGTTTCTGTAGCAAGGACTATTACATATATTAGATCAACTGCACAATTATCTAACATAATATTAACATTTTAAAACTATACAACAGTAATACAGGTCTGACAGTCTCTCAGAGAAATATTACATTTATTTTAATAAAATTGTTGTAATTACTTACTAATTTAAAATTAAAGGGCACCTATTATGACTCTTTTCACAAGATGTAAAATAAGTCTCTGATGTCCCCAGAGTGTGTATGTGAAGTTTTAGCTCAAAATACCCAACAGATAATTTTTTACAGCATGTTTAAATTGTCATTTTTTGGGGCTCAGAAAAACGCGCTGTTTTAGTGTGTATCCCTTTAAATGCAAATTAACTGCTGCTGCACGGCACAGGAGGCGGAGCCTCACGAGCTCGCACTCAGAACCAGGACAATCTGATAATATCAGAACAGAAACTCTCAGTTGCGGTGTTAATTTCGACTTGGAGTCGGACAATAATGCCCACAGAGCCAGAGAATATATGCTGTATGGAGATAGAACAGGTATAGTTTAGTTTAATTATGGTTATAACTTATTTGTCATCTGCTTTTATCCACTATTAATACAAGCCTGCTGTAGCAGACCCCGTCCGAATGATGACCAAAATATACTGATGAGTTCTGTGAAGTTTATTGTACATCACACAAAAGATGAAGTGTTAGTTTTACTCCAGAGAATCATAGTAAGAGCAGCTAAATAAACACAGTATAAGATGTGAGCATTAAAGTCTTATCCATAAACTCTCTCTCTCTCTCCCTTTCATTATCATGGAACATACACAGCGAAGTACACAAAACACTCGTTACAACTAACAGTAAACAAATTTTTACTGTTAGTGTTTACAACTAACAGTAAACACACCTTTTCAGTGGGTGCTTAATAAACTGGTAAACCCTATATCCGTAAAACGACTCCATGAGCTGTGATAAAGTGCGCGCTCTCACTTTCATTTCTGCCGTGGTCAGTAACATTAGTCCTGTCGCTCCGGAGACTGTAAGCTGGATCATGAACAGGACAGATCCATCCTCGAGTAACAACGGGAGTAAATCAATCGCTCAATCGCTTAGGAGACATTCTTGTCTACAGCTGCTCAAGCGTCGAAACACTGGCAGACTCTGTGTCCAGCTCACTCAGGGTGGGTCTATGCTCAAACTGCAGTGTCAATCAACAGTCGTGGGCGGGGCCTGTGCAAAGTGACGTCGCATTGCCCCAAATCTGAGAACAGCTCGTTCTGAGAACAGCTCTTATGATTTATGGGGATTATAAAAAAACACTGGGTGGATTTTTATCATTATAGGGTGGTTTTGCTCACACACTGCCAACACACATTTATGTTCAAACACCATGTAAAAGTGAATTTTGCATAATAGGTGCCCTTTAACAATTAATTAGCCATTGTAGATTTTTCACTCAACATTGAATCAATCAACAATTTCCTCCTTATAAAATGGCGACAACCAGGAAGTGACATCATTTGAACTCTTTCTAGAGTATGATGGGAAAATAATCTCAATCCATTGTAGTGTTGACTACATTCATAAACCCTGTTACCAAAGTTATGTGTATCAATATATGCGACTTAACCTTCGTTTCCATCTCTTCTCGTTCTGTTCAAAAGAACAAAATCATCACTTCCCGGGATTTCTAACAATGACTTTAATATTAATAAGATATTAACAACCAAAAACGTTAAAAACATGTCCAATTTCTGGGAATAATGTTGTAATAGATAATGAAAGGTCTTTGGATTTAAGAACGAATACTTGTGGTTCATTATTATAAATGAAACACATCAACAATAGTATAATGGAAAATTTGCTTATATCAAACACATACATCTAATATTAACTTATTAAATATTAACGATAACCGACCTCCTCATCTGAGGTGCTTCAGTGCTCCGACACCAGATTCACTGCTGAGCGCGAATTCCAGAGAGACACTTTATTAAATTAAAAAAAGTCAGAGAGAAAAATAAAGCACCATGGTACAACAATACTACGCATGTTCTAAAGAGAGAAACCCGTATTTTAGAGCGTAAATGGAAACAAACTAATTTAGAGGTCTTTAGAATCGCGTGGAAAGACAGTATGTCACGTTATAAAAAGGCCCTAAAAGCTGCCAGGGCTGAGCACCTCCGCAAACTAAAAGAAAACAACCAAAACAATCCAAGGTTTTTATTTAACACCGTGGCTAGACTAACAAATAAACAGACGTCACCCGAACAAAATATCCCGTTACAGTTCAGTAGTAATGATTTCATGAACTTCTTCACTGAGAAAATAGAAAGCATCAGAACCACAATTGTAAACGTTCAATCTTCAATTGCGCCTTATAATTCAGCTTCAATTATCACCCCGCAAGAACAATTACAGTGCTTTACAACTATAGAACAAAAAGAGTTAAATAAACTTATCACTTCATCTAAAACAACAACATGTTTATTAGATCCTATACCAACTAAACTACTGAAAGAAGTGTTACCTGTAGTGGAAGAGCCTCTCCTCAATATTAGTAACTCGTCTTTATCTTTAGGTCATGTTCCAAGAACATTTAAACTGGCAGTTATAAAACCTCTCATTAAGAAACCACAATTAGATCATAATAATCTAGCAAATTATAGACCCATTTCAAATCTTCCATTTATGTCTAATATATTAGAAAAAGTGGTGTCCGCTCAACTGGGCTCTTTCTTGCAACAAAATTATATCTATGAAAAGTTTCAGTCAGGATTCAGACCGCATCATAGCACTGAAACTGCGCTCGTTAAAATCACAAATGATTTACTTTTAGCTTCTGACCAAGGCTGTATCTCAATACTAGTTTTACTTGATCTTAGTGCTGCGTTCGATACTATAGATCACACAATACTCTTAGATCGACTACAAAATTATTCTGGTGTTCAAGGACAAGCACTAAGCTGGTTCAAATCATACCTATCTGACCGCTACCATTTTGTCTATTTAAATGGAGAAAAATCTATCATAACTCCAGTAAACTATGGAGTGCCGCAGGGATCTGTGTTATGCCCTCTGTTATTCTCAATATATATGATGCCACTTGGAAATATTATAAGGAAACATGGAATTAGTTTCCATTGTTATGCTGATGACACTCAAATATATATTTCATCACGGCCGGATGAAAACGCTAAATTTCCCAAATTGACAGAGTGTGTTAAAGATATAAAAGATTGGATGACGCATAATTTTCTTTTATTAAATCCAGACAAGACAGAGGTAATACTTATCGGTTAAAAAAACCGCCCACAAAACCTCGCACAATACAACTTTAACATCATAGGATGTCCTGTTACTTTATCTTCTACAGTAAAAGACCTGGGTGTTATACTCGATTGCAACCTGTCTTTTGAAAATCATATTTTATATGTTACAAAAACAGCCTTTTTCCACCTTAGAAACATTGCTAAGCTACGTAATATGCTATCAGTTTCTGATGCAGAAAAGTTAGTTCATGCATTCATGACCTCGAGACTGGATTACTGTAATGCCTTATTAGCTGGTTGTCCTGCATCCTCAATAAACAAGCTACAGTTAGTCCAAAATGCCGCCGCTAGAGTTCTTACGAGATCAAGAAAATATGATCATATAACACCGATTTTATCATCACTGCATTGGTTACCTATAAAGCTCCGTATTAATTACAAGGTATTGCTACTGACTTATAAAGCCCTAAACGGCTTAGCTCCAGTCTATTTAACGGATCTTCTATCACCCTATAATCCATCGCGCTCTTTAAGATCACTAAATTCAAGGCTTTTGGTCATACCTAGGATATCCAGAACCACCAAAGGAGGGAGAGCATTTTCACATTTGGCTCCAAAACTCTGGAATAGTCTTCCTGATACTGTTCGTTGCTCAGACCAGTGTTGCCAACTATTTTCAAAGGAAAGTAGCTAACGCCTCCCCTAAAAGTCGCTAAATGTCGCTAGATGATGTCATACGTCAATTAGCATATTCATGACGTCATCGCGGCGTACTTGCGTTCTGCCTGCCTAATGTTTTTTCTCGTAAAAATTTTATATAACATACTATAATTTAATATAACATTTATAATATAGCCGAATGTCCAATAAAGCTTTTCTCATTTACTATATTTTTTTGTCAGACAATAGAACGAGTAGCTGTTGAATGACAATTGTTTTATATGTGTAAAATTATCTGAATTGAGAGAGTTCGGGAACTGGGTGAACTAAAGCATTGTGATAGTGAGTATTACAAGTGATAAGCACAAGTAATAAAATAAAATGGTCAAACTAAATTCTTTAAATATAAAACAAAAGATAAGTGATAAGTCCGTCCGTGGAAACAACACTGCTCATTCACGTCTGTTCCGTGCTGCTGCTCCTCTCTCAGCCATTCACTGAACAGGGTAGACGCAGAGAGAGGTGTGTGACGGCAAGGAGAACGCAAACCTCGCACTCGCAGGACTGTGCTGGCAACATTTGGAGGTTACTGAGGTTTGTCCAAAAAGTAGCTAGATTTGTCGCTAGTCGCTTTTTTGAAATAATGTCGCTAAAGGGGTCTGAAAAGTCGCTAAAAATAGCGACAAAGGCGCTAAGTTGGCAACACTGGCTCAGACTCGCTCTCCCAGTTTAAAACTAGATTAAAGTCGCATCTCTTCAGCCAGGCATTCATATAATCCTACAGTTCAAACTACAATCCGGCCTCTAGCTCATAAATGCCAGAGGAGAACTGGCCCCCGACTGAGCCTGGGTTCTCCCAAGGTTTTTTTTTCTCCATTAGGTCACCTGATGGAGTTTTAGGACACCATTAGGTGACTTGATGGAGTTTTTCGGTTCCTTGCCACTGTTGCCTTTGGCTTGCTAAGTTGGGGATATTTTGGGGATATTTAATTTAATTTTATCAATCAATAAATTCCTCTTGAAACAAACTTTGTTGTATTATTTTAATTTAATACTGTGAAGCTGCTTTGATACAATCTGTATTGTGAAAAGCGCTATACAAATAAACTTGACTTGACTTGACTTGACTTCATAGTCAGCATAGTCCAAAAACATTGATTCATTTAGGAAAGAAACAAGTTGCGGAAACTAACCTTTGATGCTCATACTAATTGCTCATATGTGCCTCTGGACACAGAAGGATTGCATTGGCGATTGCATAACCTGGCGTAATATGCATTACATATTTTAGCAATATGTATATTTTAGTCAGAATTATTGCACTACTATTCTATTGTGCTCCGTCTGTTTAGCGGCGCTCATTCACGGAAGCTTGAATTTTAGCAGAGATCCTCGTCCTCTTCTGACAGTGAAATGGACATGTTTGTTTGACACTCTAACATTTACAGATGGAGAATATGGTCTGTGAAATGTAAGTTAAGCACTGAGGAAAGCACCACATCTCAAACGCATTAAACAGCACAAGTATTTATCTGTCCGTCAGCAACAGTATCTGTCAGAGCATCTGACAGGACAAGCTGCTTTAAACTTGTTAACTATATCTTACCAGTTATTTTGAAGTCCTTAATATAAGCTTGTGTCATGTTTAGGACAAATTGTACTATGTACTTTCAAACTACTGTATCGATATAAACGGTATTGCCTCATTCAATATTGTTTCAAAAAATATATATCGATATATTGTACCAACTCGATATACCGCCCAGCCCTAACATCTATGCAAAATAATCCTTGAAACATTTCTCATTTAAGGCCATTCCCGTTTCGAATAGGCTATGTGATTTTAGAACCAATGAGCTTCATTCTCGTGTTACGCATCACATTTAAGCTTCTGCAAGAACCAATGAGGTTCATTCTTGTGTTACGTAGCTTGTTTCAGCTTCTGCAAGAACCAATGAGGTTCATTCTTGTGTTACGCAGCACGTTTGAGCTTCTGCAAGAACCAATGAGGTTCATTCTCGTGTTACGCATCACGTTTCAGCTTCTGCAAGAACCAATGAGGTTCATTCTTGTGTTACGCAGCACGTTTGAGCTTCTGCAAGAACCAATGAGGTTCATTCTTGTGTTATGCAGCACGTTTGAGCTTCTGCAAGAACCAATGAGGTTCATTCTCGTGTTACGCAGCACGTTTGAGCTTCTGCAAGAACCAATGAGGTTCATTCTTGTGTTATGCAGCACGTTTGAGCTTCTGCAAGAACCAATGAGGTTCAGTCCTATGTTATGCAGCACGTTTGAGCTTCTGTAAGAACCAATGAGGTTCATTCTAGTGTTACGCAGCACGTTTGAGCTTCTGCAAGAACCAATGAGGTTCATTCTTGTGTTACGCAGCACGTTTGAACTTCTGCAAGAACCAATGAGGTTCATTCTTGTGTTACGCATCACGTTTCAGCTTCTGCAAGAACCAATGAGGTTCATTCCTATGTTATGCAGCACGTTTGAGCTTCTGCAAGAACCAATGAGGTTCATTCCTATGCTATGCAGCACGTTTGAGCTTCTGTAAGAACCAATGAGGTTCATTCTAGTGTTACGCAGCACGTTTGAGCTTCTGCAAGAACCAATGAGGTTCATTCTTGTGTTACGCATCACGTTTCAGCTTCTGCAAGAACCAATGAGGTTCATTCTCCTGTTACACAGCACGTTTGAGCTTCTGCAAGAACCAATGAAGTTCATTCTCGTGTTACGCAGCACGTTTGAGCTTCTGCAAGAACCAATGAGGTTCATTCTCGTGTTACACAGCACGTTTGAGCTTCTGCAAGAACCAATGAAGTTCATTCTCGTGTTACGCAGCACGTTTGAGCTTCTGCAAGAACCAATGAGGTTCATTCTCGTGTTACACAGCACGTTTGAGCTTCTGGAAGAACCAATGAGGTTCATTCTCGTGTTACGCAGCATGTTTGAGCTTCTGCAAGAACCAATGAGGTTCATTCTTGTGTTACGCAGCACGTTTGAGCTTCTGCAAGAACCAATGAGGTTCATTCTTGTGTTATGCAGCACGTTTGAGCTTCTGCAAGAACCAATGAGGTTCATTCTTGTGTTACGCAGCACGTTTGAGCTTCTGCAAGAACCAGTGAGGTTCATTCTTGTGTTACGCAGCACGTTTCAGCTTCTGCAAGAACCAATGAGGTTCATTCTCCTGTTACACAGCACGTTTGAGCTTCTGCAAGAACCAATGAAGTTCATTCTCGTGTTACGCAGCACGTTTGAGCTTCTGCAAGAACCAGTGAGGTTCATTCTCGTGTTACACAGCACGTTTGAGCTTCTGCAAGAACCAATGAGGTTCATTCTCGTGTTACGCAGCATGTTTGAGCTTCTGCAAGAACCAATGAGGTTCATTCTTGTGTTACGCAGCACGTTTGAGCTTCTGCAAGAACCAATGAGGTTCATTCTTGTGTTACGCATCACGTTTCAGCTTCTGCAAGAACCAATGAGGTTCATTCTCCTGTTACACAGCAGTTTGAGCTTCTGCAAGAACCAATGAGGTTCATTCTTGTGTTCCGCAGCACGTTTGAGCTTCTGCAAGAACCAATGAGGTTCATTCTTGTGTTACGCAGCACGTTTGAGGTTCAGCAAGAACCAATGAGGTTCATTCTCGTGTTACGCAGCACGTTTGAGCTTCTGCAAGAACCAATGAGGTTCATTCTCATGTTAGACAGCACGTTTGGGCTTCTGCAAGAACCAATGAAGTTCATTCTTGTGTTACGCAGCACATTTGAGCTTCTGCAAGAACCAATGAGGTTCATTCTCGTGTTAGACAGCACGTTTGAGCTTCTGCAAGAACCAATGAGGTTCATTCTTGTGTTACGCAGCACGTTTGAGGTTCAGCAAGAACCAATGAGGTTCATTCTCGTGTTACGCAGCACGTTTGAGCTTCTGCAAGAACCAATGAGGTTCATTCTCATGTTAGACAGCACGTTTGAGGTTCTGCAAGAACCAATGAGGTTCATTCTCGTGTTACGCAGCACGTTTGAGGTTCTGCAAGAACCAATGAGGTTCATTCTCGTGTTAGACAGCACGTTTGAGCTTCTGCAAGAACCAATGAGGTTCATTTTCGTCTTACGCAGCACGTTTGAGCTTCTGCAAGAACCAATGAGGTTAATTATTGTGTTACGCAGCACATTTGAGCTTCTGCAAGAACCAATGAGGTTCATTCTCGTGTTAGACAGCACGTTTGAGCTTCTGCAAGAACCAATGAGGTTCATTTTCGTCTTACGCAGCACGTTTGAGCTTCTGCAAGAACCAATGAGGTTAATTATTGTGTTACGCAGCACGTTTGAGCTTCAGCAAGAACCAATGAGGTTCATTCTCGTGTTACGCAGCACGTTTGAGCTTCTGCAAGAACCAATGAGGTTCATTCTCGTGTTAGACGGCACATTTGAGCTTCTGCAAGAACCAATGAGGTTCATTCTCCTGTTACACAGCATGTTTGAGCTTCTGCAAGAACCAATGAGGTTCATTCTCGTGTTACGCAGCACGTTTGAGCTTCTGCAAGAACCAATGAGGTTCATTCTCGTGTTACGCAGCACGTTTGAGCTTCTGCAAGAAACAATGAGGTTCATTCTTGTGTTACGTAGCTTGTTTCAGCTTCTGTAAGAACCAATGAGGTTCATTCTAGTGTTACGCAGCACGTTTGAGCTTCTGCAAGAACCAATGAGGTTCATTCTTGTGTTATGCAGCACGTTTGAGCTTCTGCAAGAACCAATGAGGGTAATTCTCGTGTTCCGCAGCACGTTTGAGCTTCTGCAAGAACCAATGAGGTTCATTCTTGTGTTATGCAGCACGTTTAAGCTTCTGCAAGAACCAATGAGGTTCATTCCTGTGTTATGCAGCACGTTTGAGCTTCTGCAAGAACCAATGAGGTTCATTCTAGTGTTACGCAGCACGTTTGAGCTTCTGCAAGAACCAATGAGGTTCATTCTCGTGTTACAGGATTTACATTTTTGGGTGAACTAACCCTTTAAATACGTAAAGACAGGCTATTTATTTTCAAACTTAAATATTTTTATATTTTAATCTGGACTACAACATGCTCTAGATATTGATTGAAAATGTAATGATTCTTTATTATTGTTCAGTAACACTTTACAATAATTCATTAGTTAACATAAACTGACAATGAAATACTTCTAAAGCATTTATTAATCTTAGTTAAGGCGAGACACTACAGGTGAATAGGGTAAAAATTTTAACTAGCAGATATCACCATGAAACTTTCCCAGTTGATTACCTACATTAAGATGAGAAAAAAATGTATTACAAGTTTTCTATAATTTAATGTCTAAATATGCAAATCAGGCAATATCTAATTAAATATGCGCTGTTTTGCATATATTTTAAAAAATGAAATCTGAGTATTGGATAAAGCCAGGTTAAAAATTATTTTTTCATTGTGTTCACATATTAGATGGGAAAAAAATTACAGAGGGATTTATGGATATCTACTTTTGTTATCCTGTAAATCAGAATATACTGTCATAGCCTTAAAAAATGATTTTCGCCATGTTTTTTGGAATAAAATGTTATATAAATCAGGCTAGGAATAATATATTTACAAATCCCTCTGTAAATGTCTTCATAATATAACTAGGTACAAGACTGGAGAGTTTGGTGTATATCGGTGCTACTGAAGTGGAGATTTCGTACTTGGAGAATGAGAGAAAGGTCATTTTGAGAAAACGGGCTTTAAAGATTTATCATCAGCCAATGAGATTGCGCATTCAGCCCTTTTACTTTCACGATTGGTTGCTGATAAAAAGGAAATGACCATATTTGGATCCGACAGCATTGTACAGGAGAGAGAGAGCTTTCCAGCGGTGTGTGTGATGACAGGGAGCGGACAGAGATCGCGGAGCAGCGGGAGGATTAAGAACGCAAACTTTTGATGAATTTATGAGAAAGCTACAGACGCGAACAGACAAAGTGTAGTAAAATAAAGACCTAAATGTGTATTTCAGACTTTTTTTTCACCACAAGTCTGAAAGAAGACATGCTATTGAAGACAAATATCCAAAAATCTCAAAATTGACCAGTAAAAAAAACCCGATGTTTTTGCCTGCCGTGTCTCGCCTTAATGTTAATTTCAGCATTTATTAATACTAACATGAACTAACAATGATCAGTTGTATTTTTATAACTAACGTTAATAAATAGTAACTTCTGTAACAAATGTAGCTATTGATCATTGTTCATGTTAAGGCACTAACTAACATTAACTAATAAGATCTTATTGTAAAGTGATAACTATTGTTCTTTCTAATTCTTTTGCACTTTAATCTGTTTGAAACATTTGTTTACTTTATAATTTTTGTGTTCTGCTTTATTATATTTATATGTTCAGAGTTATTTTTGTTATAAGAAGAAAAGTTATTAAACCTGTTATAGTATACATTTTTTTAATGTTTATTGCAAAAAAAAAAAACCCCAGCAAAATCAGTGTCAGGGTTGTAAAGTGTATTTAGGTATGTCCCAAATTCTGCTTACAGGGTTACAAAAATTGTGAACAAGATATAAAATAAATGTAAAATCAAACAGCTTAGATCATATTTAGTTTGGCCTTCTGATGCAGTGTTGCCAACTTACCGCCTTTGTCGCTATTTTTAGCGATTTTTCAGACCCATTTAGCGACATTTAAAAAAAAAAAGCACCAAGCGACAAATCTAACGACTTTTTGGACAAACTTTAGTAAGCTTCAAATGTTGGCAGTACTGTCCTGCTTTCCAGTGGTGGACAGTAACGAAGTAAATGTAATTCGTTACTGTACTTAAGTAGCTTTTTTGCGTATCTGTACTTTACTGAAGTATTTAAATTTGGGAAGACTTTTACTTTAACTCCACTACATTTCAAAGTCAAATATCTTACTTTTTACTCTACTACATTTTCAAAATCAGTCGTTCCTTTTTATTTATGAGTGGATAAAAACTTAACTGGTCAAACGAGCCACCAATCACAGTAGCCTACAACGTGCGCGCTTTGTTTTGAACTTGCCTTGGCGGTATCTACCAAGCGCGAACCAGAGCCATTAAATATGAGAGTTGCGACCATAGACAGTATAAGAGGTTGCGATACACACGGCTTGTTCGACTTGAACCGGCGCTGCACAGACCGATCAGTTTATGACATCAAAGTATAGAGCGAAATCGCGAGAGCGATTGAAAAGCATACAGAGCCGTCTACTCTCTAATCTCTCTTGCGGTATTTTAATGTCATTCACCGATTGGTCTGTGCAGTGTGCCGTTTCAAGTCGAACAAGCCTACTGTGATCTCGCCGCCGCGCGGTCACGTGATTCGTGTAGCTCTCAATAGTTCCAAACAATTTGTGTTGCCAATAATTTTAAGCGGGGCAGAGAGCAGCAGCTATTATTGCAGCAATTATCGGTAAATACTGACGCATAATGAACATTGCTTATTACCTTGACACTAAAATTACTTGCATATAATAGCATTTTTTTTTCTGAGGAGTAGCAGAAACACTGCATTAATACGTTTTGGTGTTTAATTTTGTAGGGAAATTGGCTGCTCCCATAATGTAGTGTGTGTGTATATATATATATTCAATGGCATTGTGCAGGTTTATGTGTGAATGTATCATAACATTAGGATGTTTATAATTATGACCATAGACGCTTGTGAAAAATATGTACAGTAAATACTGTAAATGTATTATACCTTATGGGATCAGTCCCCTTCCGTCCAAAATTAAACACAAAAAATGTATTCAATTCAAATATATATATATATATATATATATATATACTGTGTATATATATATAGACTAATTAATGTCTTTTTATTAATAGATTGATGTGCCAAGAGTGACAGAGTCTTCACGTAGACTGAGTTAAGCAAGAGTCTTGTGACAAAAATTATAATAGGACAATATAGCAATAAAAAAAATCATAGTACTTGGATACTTAAGTACATTTGAAGGCAAATACTTTTGTACTTTTACTCAAGTGAATGTTTAAAGGCAGCACTTCTACTTTTACTTGAGTAATATTTTACCTTGAGTATCTTTACTTTAACTCAAGTACATGGTATGTGTACTTCGTCCACCACTGCTGCTTTCTCTCTGCCGTCACTCTCTCGAGCTGCGTCTACTAGGGCTGTCACTTTTGAGAAAAATCTAATTCGAACGGATATCAAGCAATGTATTCGATTAATATCTGAATATCTATGAGTAAAATGTAAAAGGAAGTTAACGAACAACCTCGATCCATCAGGAAACGCCACATGGTCGCTGAATTTCACTGCGCTTCATGAAGAGTTTTTCTTTTGCGTGAAGAAGCCGTTCGCCGGAGATGTGTAGAAGATAGCGGAGTGCATTCATGATTAGGCTACCGGTATAATAATCCTCCTGGCGCCGGGTCTGAGTGAGTAATTCTTACCTTTGTTCTTTGATTAACATTAATGACACTTTAAGACCAGCCGCTGCGTACAGAGACGCGATCTGACACGCGTCCCATTTTCTCACAAATATCTACGTTCATTTAAGACTTTATTTAAATAATTTAAGACTGCTCTTATGAGGACACTCGACAAAGCAGACATTTGGCATAATTTATGTGTTATGGTTTATTCAAGCCCGAAAGAGAACTCGATACTGACACTGTCTTTTCTGTGTGTGTGTGTGTGTAAAATAGGCAGGAATTACAGTGCGGTCTCTTTAGTCTTGTCGTTATCTTCCATTTTCAAAACAAGCTGGCTATTGGCTATTATTCGCTTGATCTGGTCATGGGCCTACACTACAATACGTTTAGAGCGGCCGCTACTGGATGAGATGGCAAACAATAAAATAAAAAATTGGATTATCCAAAAATTATCCGATTTTTCGGATATTTCACGTCATGTTCGAATGCATATTCGAATATCGAATAAAAAGTGACAGCCCTAGCGTCTACCCTGCTCAGTGAATGAGAGGAGCAGCAGCACATTCCTCTAATGAGCGCACGGCTGCTGACAGACATGAATGAGCAGTGTTTTTCCACAGATTATCACTTATCTGCTTCTCTTTTGTTTTATATTTAAAGAATTTAGTTTGACCATTTTAATTTCCATACTTTTCTTGTGCTTATCACTTGTAATACTCACTATCACAGAGTTTCAATTCATCCAGTGTCCAAACTCTCTCAATTCAGATAATTTTACAGATAAAAATGTAGTCATGCACTATATCATACTCGTTATATTGTCTGACAAAAATATATAGGAAATGAGAACAGCTTTATTGGACATTCGGCTACATCATATAATATTAAAATGCAGTATGTGAGCATGAATTTGGAGAGAAAACACATTAGGCAGGAAGAACGCAAGTGCGACGTGATGACATCATGAGTATGCTAATTGACGCATGATGTCATTTAGCGATTTTCTGGGAAGGCGTTAGCTACTTTCCTTTAAAAATAGTTGGTAAAACTGTTCTGATGTTGATTCAATGCGAATGTTTATCAAATCTTGTTTCACTGACCATTTGATCAAAACAAGAAAATCAAAAAACATTTGAGTTTCAGGTCCTATTTTGTACCCTGCACATACAAAGTGTCCCCTATATTACTTATTGGTTTAACTGTTTTTTCACAACTTTTTCTTTCTACTACAAACACTAAATCTGATAAACTGCTTTATAACCTTAAAGGAGAAGTTCACTTTTAAAAAAACTTTTGCTGATAATTTACTCACCCCCATGTCATCCAAGATGTCCATGTCTTTCTTTCTTCAGTCGAAAAGAAATTAAGGTTTTTGATGAAAACATTCCAGGATTTTTTCACATATTATGGATTCCATTGGGACCCAAACGGTTCAAGGTCCAAATGACAGTTTCATTGCCGCTTCAAAGGGCTTTAAACGATACCAGACGATGAATAAGGGTCTTATCTAGCGAAACGATCGGTCATTTCAAAAATAAAATAAAAAGTTGACGTTTTATAAGCACAAATGTTCGGCTTGCTCTGTTCTGTGATGCGCGTTCGTGACGTCACGTAATACGCAATTACGTTGAAAAGGTCACGCTTGAAAAATTGAAGAAAATGTTCTTTTTGGCTTTTTAATATTAAAACACTCAGGATGCGCACACGAAATGGGCATTTTAAACGATAAACTGACACAAATACATTTGAAAATGTTTATATGGTCCTCCTTCCGCACATTTGTAAACACATCAAACTTGACCTTTTCAACGTAATTGCGTATTACGTGACGTCACGAACGCGCATCACAGAACAGAGCAAGGCGAACATTTGTGCTTATAAAACGTCAACTTTTTATTTTATTTTTGAAATGACCGATCGTTTCGCTAGATAAGACCCTTATTCATCGTCTGGTATCGTTTAAAGCCCTTTGAAGCGGCAATGAAACTGTCATTTGGACCTTGAACCGTTTGGGTCCCAATGGAATCCATAATATGTGGAAAAATCCTGGAATGTTTTCATCAAAAACCTTAATTTCTTTTCGACTGAAGAAAGAAAGACATGGACATCTTGGATGACATGGGGGTGAGTAAATTATCAGCAAAAGTTTTTTCAAAAGTGAACTTCTCCTTTAATGTTCTTCAGCCTCACTAATGAAGAATCAGGAATAAACACCAACCTCTTTGTTCTTCAGTGTGTTTCATTCTGCAGTGTTCTGGATCTCTCATGTTCACACTGTCCTTCAATAAACTCTGTCTTTGCAGATTTCAGCTCTTCCTGATGGTTTGATGCTCGTCTTCACTTGTAGCTGATGGGAATATTCCAGCATTTATTGGTGAATTGCAGTGAGCATTAGTAAAAGAATGATAACTGCATTAAAAATCTGTCAAAATCAAGATTAAATCAGAAAGTGGGTTTGTTTTTATAACAATTTACACATTTTAAGTATTTATGTTCACCTTTCCATCTAGTAAAGTAACTTAAGTAAATTAATTGCAAAGTGTTTTATACTAATTCACAAACTATCTCTTTTTATTTATAAGAAATTCATCCACATATTTAAATTCTTACATTTATCTTACCTGTCATTAATATATAGGCAAATGTATTTGAGAAAAAAAAACAATGAAAAAATACCAAATGTAAACAATGTAAGATTAAAAATGAAAGAATAAACAGAAATAAAATTGTACAAATTTGCAAGAACCACTAAATAAAACACCAACAAGACAACTTTTTTGGTTTATTGTCTTAGTTTTTGTGTTTTATGTGAAACATGGTTTATCACAGATGAATGAAATAAACGCTGTTAAGAAACTTACCTATATCTTGTAGATGTCACAATAGCTGATCGTGTCGTTTGCTCAAATCTGTTGACAATAAAATGAGCTTAATGTGTGAATTTACAGATCTGAAGACATCAGCATAATGAATGAGGAGAAAACAGGATGTAAAAAAAGCCTTGAATCACAATAAGTGTATTATGATTGTCAATTTGTTAGATAAACTGAATTTAGTGACAACATGTTACAATGTTTACATGGTACAATGACTGGTAGCTATACTGTTTTTTATTATTGCTTGACACAAATGTCACGATTTCAATTCTAATCTTGTGATTTGATTCTGATGCTGATTCAATATCAATACTCTCAAGGAAAAAAATCTCACCTAATGCTGAGAGCCCTGTCAGCTGGTATTATTATTAAATGTTAAAAAATAACATAATGTGGATTTTATTATAACAACAATGATATAATATTTGAATGATATAAGTAAAAATATAATAAATATGTAATAAAGTGCACATATTTGGCAAAATACTCATTTCTATAGGTAATTTTTCCAGCCAACTAACGTGCAATGGTCATTAAATGGCTTTCCTGAGGTAAATGTAACGTGGGATGTTCTTAAGCTGTTTTCTTGTTATTGATTTTTTTACCTTTTTCTGCGGTTGAAAAACACTGATTGATCGATTATGTATGAGGATAATGAGCTACAGTTCGGTAAGTTGTACTGTATCTTTCAACATACCTATTGTTCATTCGTGTTTATTTACTATTAACTGTTAGTAAAGAGCAGGGGCGTTTCTAGGTTTTAAAAACACCAGGGGCTGAGCCCAAAACATCAGGCCATCCTTAAAAATATTCTTGTTTGCCGTAACCCGACCGACCCTGTCAATTTAGTACCGACCCAATTATTTTTTTTTTTTTCCTTTTAGTCCGACCGACTTGCCGGTTGTAAACTTGCGTTAAGACCGACCGATTTTTTTTTTTAACTCTTAAAACAACTAATACAAATGCAATAAAATAATATTAGTTATTAATTGCCTAGACCTACATACAAACATAAGCTACGTTCTTTCTTTTAAATAAAAACCCGTGGCGCGTCATCTATGATTATGTTTACACCATTGGTTAACTCATCACACTACAGCCTGCAAGCTAAGTTCGCTTCGTTCGTTCGCACTGTCAATGGTTCGCGCTTGGTAATGATGGCTGCGGCTTTACTCTAAAGATTATTTCATTTTTATATGTTGTTGAATATGGTTTATTAAAAAATAAACATGCGAGAGCGTGTTATAGGCTATATGTCATGTTTTAGTCAGATATGACGACGCTACTGCAACACACTCACCGCAGATGAGAAGCTGCATCAACGTGCAAACTATCGCAAATCAAAGTGAAAGTAAGTCGCAGACGCTTAACACACAATCATCTTCATTAAATGTAAAGAAACGAAATGATCTTACCAGGGCTGTTTCCGCTTTCTCTTATTGCGGGCTTTGATTCAGAAATTTGAGCTAATGATCAATAAAATAATGTATCTCGTTGCTTTCGGTGACGTGCACTCCATTAAATCTGCATATAGCGGGAATTGAAGATCGGATTTATATCAGCAAAAAAACAACAACACACATTTATGTAACCAGGTGTAAATGGAATCGTTTTGATAAATCAGATTGGAATCCGATCTGAGAAAACGCATGAAGTGGCCTGGTGTAAACAGCCCCTAGACAGAGGTGAAAAATGTATCCCGACCCCGATTTTTTTTAAAAAAAATAAAAAATAAATACTTTTTTATATTATTTTTTTTATATATAAAAAAATATAGACCTACCTACCGTCCCTTTTTTTCTTTTTTTTTGCTGTTACTGCAAACCAAAATATTTTTAAAGATGGCCTCAGAGGCTGGGTAACAAGATAACATGATTCAATACAGAGAATAAAGTATATTTTAGGCCTATATGCAGGGGGCAGACTGGTTAAAAAATTCAGTCCTGGCACTGTAGCCACACCAGGCCATATTACCACACATTCAAATGTGAGGTAGTTAGGGGGGTTCGGGGGCATGCTCCACCGAGAAAATTTTGATTTCTCAGACCTACATATGTGCATTTTAAGGTGTTTGACGGCCAACATTTTTTGATAACAATAGCTTTAAAGATGAAGTGAACTGAAAAAAAAAAAATTTGATAACGTGTTGTTTATGACAATTAAAAGTAAATGACACTAAAAAAAATTATTAAAAATATCAATATAGCTTTTTTTAAAAGCAACACAAAAATTGCGTTTGTTAGTATAAGAACGCTGGCAATTCTGATGACGTCACTGGAATGGTAGGACCTGCGAAGGTATATGGCAGCTGCAACTGCAGGTCCTATACACACGAAAATTAGTCATTTTGGTTACGCGTTTGAGCCTGTGAGGGACAGGCCAGTAGTACTGACTACCACCACAAGGAGAACGATCAGTTTCAGGCTTCACCTACAGTACAGGATCGTTTGGGGGGAGCGGCGCGCGCTGTATCGATTCGCCTCACTGATCAAGTGCAAAAGAAACTACGAGCATGCAACGCCGTTACGTTGTAAATTACACGAAAAGTAATGCAGGTATGATCCAGATTGTATTTACAATGTACATAGTCAATTATTAATGGAGCAATAGTGGTTCATGGTGTTATAAGAGGGAAATGTGGTGGGAGGTTGGAGGGCTGTAGTAGCCTGTCATGCACTCTCATTTATTGTATACAAGCACATTATGCATTTTATTAAATAGAGACTGCTTATATATGTCGTGTGCATTTAGAGAAAAATACTAAAACATGGTTGAGGTACTGTGCGTTTTAGAAAGTCAAGGCAGATAAATGGCAAATGTGATTGGACGAATTAATCCAATGGGATCGCTTGTTCAGTTAGCTGCACGCAAAATGTTAAAATTCAAATATTCATTCATAATTCATGTCAGTGGGCAGTAGCATAAATTATTTGTCAAGCAGATAACAGATTCTTAAACATGAGAATGAGGATACATGTTGAAATGAATGGTCCACACTATAAAATGGAAATGCAAAATGTTTCTGCTTATTGTTGACAATACACAACCACATATTCCAAACAGGAATGGCCTTAAATGAGAAATCTTTCAAGGATTATTTTGCATAGATGTAAACTTTTTAGCATTAAAGATTGGTTTCAGCAACTTGTTTCTTTCTTGAGTTAATCAAGATCAGTTTTTGGCACTATTAAATCAGTTCAATTAAATTTCAATTGTTCACTCATAAAGACAGCGCAGCAATATTTAAGCACATTATACAAAGGAAATAATACAGATCTAGACAAATTGGGTTGCTTATAGTTAAAAGAATGTCATGAACGATCATTTAGGCTAGATGTAGGCCTATTTTTCACATTTTTGGTCACAAAATATTAAGTCAGTTTTGATGAATTTGCAATATTGATAAAATATTAGAATATTAATAATGAAAATTGAGTAGGGCTACGCCAAAATGTGTAACATAATAGCCTACAAAGGAATACAAAAGCCCCGACATAGAGTTTTGACGCAGCTTTAATCTCCCTTTTGGTTATTTCAATACTTAATTGACGACAGAACACGACGTTACATGCTAGTTTATTTTGCGTGATACAGGGCGCGCCGCATTTGCGTGACTGAAGAGTGCGCGCCGCGAGTAAACGGCTGGCACGACGTAAGTAAGTTAGTTTTTCTGAGTTTTACTGACATATAGCCTGACAACATCTGGTGTGACTGAAGACTGTGCGGCGGTGCTGACTGCGTTATTTTTTTTAAACCGGTGCGGCGCGCGCGCCCCCGAAGTTCATCCGTGAGAAACTTGAAACCGGTGCTTGAACTTGAATTCAGGTGACTCATTAACACTCGCGCTACTGTACACGCCCTGCTCTCACGGCTCGTGGACTCGTGCTGCTTGCCACTTTGCCTAATAATAATTATCAATAAATTAATTTTTTTGAGATCCGGGGCTATAAAAAAAGCCCCGGATGCCCATATCTAACGACGCGCCTGGTAAAGAGTAATCGGTTCACAAGCCGCTTAACTGACGCGCTACACCGATCTGTCACGTCACATTTACAAGTGCCAAACAACGGTATTTATTGTTTGAGTTTCATAATAAAATTGCTAGAATCTGAGAGCTGAGAGCTTGTCTGTCGCTGTCACTGTTTTTTGCTTGATTTTTCTCTGCGTGAGAAAGTGTGAAAAGTGTCAATTGAGTCTTACGCTGGGTGAATGCGTGACAGTTGGCAGCAAAGACACTATAACACCATCGATCTTTATCATATCAACCATTGTAATTTGTCCAGATAATCTAAATATAGTTCGATGTTCTAATACATACATTCATAACAATAAAGTAATTAGTTCACTAGCATCTTACCGGTTTATATGTGAACAGAATCGGACATCAAGTGTTCTCCTCAGACACACAAATTGCGCCGAACCCGATGAAACCCTTTCAGAAATGACCCTGTAGAATGATATTTAAGCTGAGTAAAAAGGTGAATATGAAATATTACGCGAAATAGCGTGAATTGCTCATCTCAGAAGACTGACTGGAAAGGGAGCGCGCGTCGCGAATGATGTCGTCATCGCCATAGTAGACTTTCAAAAACGCGCCAAATTCCGTTTAAAACTGCAACAAAAAAAAAATATATAAACAAGATATCAAACAAAAATAAGGGCGTCTCATAGCTTTTAGATGTAACTAAAATTCTGGAATTATTTATTGTTGATGCAAGAAACAGTAGACAATAAAAACGGACAATAAAAGTATTTTACAAAATAAAAGTATTTTACAAAGTAAAAGTAAACGAACGAGACAGATCTCTCTCTTTATTGACTTACAAGATAGCAAAAACATCTCACGAGAAGTGAAGATGGCCAGTTGCAAACACACACACACGTACACATATACGTAAGAGATACATATGAATTATATATATATAAAAAAAATGTTAGACTCATAATTAAGCATAATGAAATAATTTAAATCATGAGGCAAAATTATATAGGCTACAAGAATAAAACTTTTCATTCACTAATAATTGCATTCACTATTCATATTTATGTGCACATATGAACTTCTCACAAAAACTTAACGCCTAATTCACAAACCATGAATTTTGTTCTTAACCTCGTTCTAATGCTGATGAATTCTGAGTATTCTAAATGAGAGAGGTTAGTAATTTACATAAAACACACCCACACCATGCCCATATAAGGGCTTTCCACACGCCCTTTTCATCACTCTCAGCATGATGCTCTCTAAAGACACGTTCTTGCTCGAGAGCAGAGCAAGATCCTCAAGCAATGCCAAGAGTGTCTTCCTCAAGACAAGTTCAAACCTTTTATACAGACATTACAGACCTTTGATTAGCCAGCTGTACATATACATCTTTATGTAGAGCTACCTCACAGCTTGAGCTATTTAAAGGGGAAATGAAGCAGTCAATCAAGTTTACATGATTTACAAAATGGATTTCCACTATAATCAACAATTATATAAGAAACATGATAAATGTAAACATATAAAAGAAAAAAGAAAAAAACGTTATATCTTTCGCGGCCAGGGCGCCGCCATTGTGCAGTATTCTAACATGTGACGTCACGGGGTTGGTTGGCTTTAAAGGCTCTGGGCTGAGTTCAGTAAAACGCAGTGAAAGACATAAAACTTAACATTAAACCGCATAAAAAGCGTTCATCTGCTATCATATTATCATGTCAAACCTCTCATACATGTTTGCATCACACTGGCTCGTTAACAAGATGCATGTGCTGGTCGAACCAGCGAACAACTAACGTTAGGTACAGTTATTGTTAGCTAACAGCTGTAAGCATGAACTAGATGCGAAAGTTCGTCGAGACAAACTTTAAGTTGGCTTGAGAAAGTTTGTAGCAGAACGTTTTTTGCTAGGCGGTTGCTAGGATGTTATGGGTGGTTGCTATGGTGTTGCTAGGGTATTTTGGGCGGTTGCTAGGGTGTTCTAGGTGGTTGCTAGGTGGTTGCTAAGGTGTCCTGGGTGGTTGCTAGGGTCTTTTGGGTGGTTGCTAGGGTATTTTGGGTGGTTGCTAGGGTGTTCTAGGTGGTTGCTAGGTGGTTGCTAGGGTATTCTGGGTGGTTGCTAGGTGGTTGCTAGGGTGTTTTGGGCGGTTGCTAGGATATTTCTGGTGGTTGCTAGGGTCTTTTGGGTGGTTGCTAGGGTCTTTTGTGGGGTTGCTAGGCGGTTGCTAGGGTATTTTGGGTGGTTGCTAAGGTGTTTTGGGTGGTTGCTAGGGTATTCTGGGTGGTTGCTAGGCGGTTGCTAGGGTCTTTTGGGTGGTTGCTTGGCGGTTGCTAGGGTATTCTTGGTGGTTGCTAGGGTGTTCTGGGTGGTTGCTATGGTGTTGCTAGGCGGTTGCTAAGGTATTCTGGGTGGTTGCTAGGTGGTTGCTAGGGTGTTCTGGGTGGTTGCTAGGGTATTCTGGGTGGTTGCTAGGGTGTTCTGGGTGGTTGCTAGGGTTTTCTGAGTGGTTGTAGGCGGTTGCTAGGATATTTTGGGTGGTTGCTAGGGTCTTTTGGGTGGTTGCAAGGCGGTTGCTAGGGTGTTCTGGGTGGTTGCTAGGGTCTTTTGGGTGGTTGCTAGGGTATTCTGAGTGGTTGCTAGGCGGTTGCTAGGATATTTTGGGTGGTTGCTAGGGTCTTTTGGGTGGTTGCTAGGTGGTTGCTAGGGTATTTTGGGTGGTTGCTAGGGTGTTGCTAGTATATTTTGTGTGGTTGCTAGGGTCTTTTGTGTGGTTGCTAGGCGGTTGCTAGGGTATTCTGGGTGGTTGCTAGGGTATTTTGGGTGGTTTCTAGGGTCTTTTGGGTGGTTGCTAGGCGGTTGCTAGGATATTTTGGGTGGTTGCTAGGGTATTTTGGGTGTTACTAGGGTGGTTGCTAGGGAGTTGCTAGGGCATTCTGGGTGGTTGCTAGGCGGTTGCTAGGGTGTTCTGGGTGGTTGCTATGGTGTTGCTAGGCGGTTGCTAAGGTATTCTGGGTGGTTGCTAGGCGGTTGCTAGGGTATTCTGGGAGGTTGCTAGGCTGTTTTGGGTGGTTGCTAGGGTATTCTGGGTGGTTGCTAGGCAGTTGCTAGGATATTTTGGGTGGTTGCTAGGCGGTTGCTAGGGTGTTTTGGGTGGTTTGGAGTTTATGACAGATAGATAGATAGATAAATAAGTTAGACAGATACACACACACGCACACACACACACACTAGCTCACACACACACGCACACTCAAGAGTTTATGAGTTTAGAGTTTATAAGTTTAAACACACACAAACAAGTAGACACGCAGACACGCTCACTAACTCTCTCTCACACACACACACACACACACACACGCACAGACACTCGATCACACACACACTAACACACACAGACACGCTCACTCACTCACGCACACACACACACAGACACACTCACTCACACATACAGACGCACACACACACACACACAAACTCGCTCACACACTCACTCAGACACACACGCACACTCAAGAGTTTATGAGTTTAGAGTTTATAAGTGTATAAATTGATGAGTTTATAAGTGTTCGAGTTTTTGAGTTTAGAGTTTATAAGTTTAAATGAGTTTAGAGTTCAGAGTTTATTAATTTATGAGTTTAAGAGTTCATAAGTCTATGAATTCATGAGTTTATTAGTTAATTAGTTATTAAATTTAAGTTAATTAGTTTAGAAGTATATGAGTTTAGAGTTTAGAGTCTCATTGGCTAATATAGTATATAGAACGGCAGTTTGGTTTAGTCTTCAAGGGATTTAGATTTGAATTTTTGTCGGTTGGTGAGTTTGAATTTTTTTAGAATGCCCAATGTTAAGTCAATGGGAGTTTTTCCGAGTTTTGATCGTCATTTGTAGGAAAACCGTAAGTCTGATCAGTCTGAAAAGATATAGCAACTAACTTCAGATCAGTTTGAGTGTCTGAGCCGAGTTTGGAGTATGTAGAGTTAAAGCTCTAGGACGAGTTTGAGTCAACAGTTTTTCACAGTACAATATCAGTAATAATTCATTACATTTATATAGCGCTTTTCTCAGCACTCAAAGCGCTTTACATAGAAGGGGGGGATCTCCTCAACCACCACCAATGTGCAGCATCCACTTGGATGATGCGACGGCAGCCATATTGCGCCAGAACGCCCACCACACACCAGCTTACTGGTGGAGAGGAGACAGTAGCCGCGTTTCCACTGTCGGGCCAGGGCCGGGCTAGGGCTAACAGCGAGCCGAGCCGGGCCAGTGGCCTCGGGCCTCAAGCACCGGGCTTGCGTTTCCACTGCCGGGCCATTAGCCCTGCAGCGCTGCCCTAAACCCCGCCCTTAACACGCCTTCCTGGATCAAACGTCATACAACCCCACCCATTTCAGCGGGAATTATGATGTTCATTCAGGCAGGAAGTTAGAAAACTTAGATTTTAAGAAGATAGCATGTATTAACTCACCGTCCGCGGCTGCCATAGTGTCCCGACTTGTCTCTCCACTAACAGATGGACGGTGACCCAGCACACCGTCCATCAAGTCGAACCATGGAAAGTTCCTTCTCTGGGCACCGCTTTGTCCATTGTGCGTTTTAATCGCCTTGTACTGCGCCCACAACTTTTTAATTTTTTCCCGAACTTGAAGCGTTGTTCACTGAATGCTTAGCTTAGCAAGTTCAGCAACGATGTATTTTATAACGTCCTCGTTTCTGCACAGAGGAAGCTCCCGAAAAAAAAGTTGCTTTATTTTATGATAGTCCGGTATAAAGAGACGAGGCTACTGACAGATAAAATAAAAACATGACTGTGATAGCCTTTATGATTGGTCGGATTTCTTCAAGCGTATGTTTTTTTACTATGCGTATCTTCAAGCGTTTACTATGTTTACTATGGTAACGGTTAGCGCGCATAGTCTTTTGCATCACAAACACAAGGCATTCAAACATGAACGCGAGTTAAATTATTTTAAAAGTCTTTAATGCTGACAGAATCATCCGGCGCTGCCGTCTCCCGACTCAGGTATACTCCGCCTCTGTTCGTAACCACTCCTCTAGCCCGAGCTGGCCCGCTCTGGCCCAAGGTATTCGACGGGCCAGAAATCCTGGCCGTTGGCCCTGAGTAAGCCCCGATCAAGCCCCGGAAGTGACAGTGGAAACGCGACTGGCCCTGGCACGCACTAGCACGGCCCGGCCCTGGCCCGACAGTGGAAACGCGGCTAGTGATGAAGCCAATCAGTATATGGGGATGATTAGGAGGCCATGATGGACAGAGGCCACTGGGCAAATTTGGCCAGGATGCCGGGGTTACACCCCTACTCTTTCGAAAGACATCCTGGGATTTTTAATGACCACAGAGAGTCAGGACCTCGGTTTTACGTCTCATCCGAAGGACTTTCTCAAGCCAACTTAACTAGCTAAATAACGCTAACTTAGTACCAGACAAAAAGACGACGTCTAACGTTATGTTAACAAACTGCACATGCACACTGTAGATGTTTGTGAAATAATTTTTTTATTCAATATAATGTTTTACATTTTACAGACGTTACTATTTACAGGCTATTTGCTAACGTTATAGCTTGTGTGTGTGTGTGTGTGTGTGTGTGTGTGTGTGTGTGTGTGTGTGTGTGTGTGTGTGTGTGGACTACTCTTCAATCCTACTCTTCAATAAAAAAAAGCCGTCTTCCTGCTTCATTCTGTAACATACAGATCTGTATTGTGCTATTGTTTTTGATAGTGTTATACATTTCTTACAGATAATCACGGTGATCATTGCGTTTGTCTTACCGAATGTGGTATCTTCCTGTCAGCAATTACAGTTTTTCTATAAGCTTTTTTTTTAATAATGCCGACAGTAAAATGTTGCCAGATATTGCTACGAAAAACAAGCAACAATTATTTATTTTTTTATAATAATCCGAAATAAGTTCAAAGCTTGTGTTTTGGAAATAAGATTAATATATCACGAACCCTAACATGCAACTTTCCACTTTAATAACTTCCTAAAGTGTGACATTAAATCAGAAAAAAAAGTCCAGAAGACTACTGCCACCTTTCCATTAGATGGATCTGGCAACACTGGATCGCACCCGCGCCCTCACAACGCGCTCTCAAGCCCCGTTCACTGCGCTAGATTCTCGCAGCAAAATGAATTGCAAACACTCATATGAGGTGGTTTAAACGGCTAATTCATCATTCAGAGAGCTTGAAATTTTATTTTTGAATGTAAAAAAATGACGAGGTCCGAACCTCGGTGACCTCATAGCTGGCTACGGCCATGTATCACCGGCTGTTCGACATAGCGATGTACCACTGCTCGGTTCCCACGCCGTATCGGCTCAAATGCATAAGCAATGGGACACACGGGCTCAACAGGTCTTTCAAGTTCGTCTTCCTCCATTTCAAATCAATTGCGTATTCAGTCCGGTCCAGTAACGCTTCACTCTCTTCACTCACCAGCGGAACCAACCAACCCCGTGACGTAGGCTGTGACGTCACTCCAAAATGGCGACTCGCTAGCTAGAAATTACGAAAATAATTTTGTCATATCTGTGGTTTTAACAACTTTTTTAAATAACCTTTTTTGGCAAGGTGATTTTTCAAATATATGTAGCTACTACCAGTGCCAAAACATGGACGTTTCCTTTCCCCTTTAAGAACTATATCTATGTTTCAAATTTCATCTTAACATGTTTATAAGGCCACCAATAGTATTTGATTTTTGCATGAGTGGTTTTAGTTGTTCTTATATTTCTTAGATACAGACAGTTGAGGTACTTTGCTCTAGTTTGTTTGCTCTTTGACTTTGAATACAAACTTCTTTTCTTTTACTTTAGTATTTTGCAAGTCAGCTACCGACACAACGTTATTTATTTAATGTGCAAATTCAAAGTGTCAAACAGTCTCATAAACTCATAAGAAACCAGCAAAAGATGCATGAATGAAGCTGATCAATAGGAAAAGTTTATGCGCTTGTTTAGCCTTTCGCTTAGCAGCATTCGAAGGATCTGTTCGCTTCGGCGCCATCATAATTCAAGTCAGTCAGCTGCAGAAAAGTTGCAGTTTTGCATTTACGTACCCTATCTTGTCATACATTCAGACTTTGAAACAGTGACATGTTTTGGTTTTATTATAAGTGAGTGACAATACAACTATATACAATGGTCAGAGAGCCTTTGCGGCCCGTCTTGATTGGTGGACTAGCGTATGGGGGATGTTACGGTTATGGAGGCCCCGCCTCAAAACCCGAGGCCATAGGCAATTGACCCTTAGCAGGGAGTTTGACTGACAGGCGATCTGACCAATCATAATCCGCGATCCGCCGAATCCACCAATTTTGTCCGAAAAAGCAGTCAGGAGATTTAGTAGATTAACGTTGGAGGATTTGAACTTGAAAAAAGAAGTGTACCGACGTCTTTCCCTGACTGAACCTAAAATGGTCTGACTGCAGGTTTGCACATTCATTGCTTTTACAAACATGTACTGTATGTTGACAGGTCAAAATTAATGTTCAAATAAATATTGTAGTCCAGAAGAGCTTGAGGTGTGTTGGGATTAGAGATGTGACCGGTTAATCGCTATGACAACGCATTTTGCTTTCGCCTTGGTGGCAATTCGGGGACGTCAATTGCTTGAATGATGGGTTTATTATTATTATTATAAATGAAAAACACACCCAATAAAACATTAACCTACAACTTTTATTAACAAAACATAAGATGGCTTTAATAGCAAGGTTTATAGACACGTCTTACACCATGAAGGTGTGTGTGTGTTAGAAGTGTGTGTGTGTGTGTGTGTTAGAAGTGTTACGTCCTTCATCAGACGAAATATATATAATCCAAAATATTGCCAGATAGGTGCCTCTAGATTTCGATTTGAAGGAAATCTTCCGCCTCGTCAGTGAGCTCGTCACTCTCGTAATACACAAGGTCTGACTCGATCGGCTCGCGCTGCGTTCAGGAGACGACGTCAGTTTCTAATTGTGGTGTTCTCTAACTACTAGTGATACTTATGCAGTATAAGAAACGTAACAATTAATTGTTATAAATAATATAACAGAATAAAACACAATGTTCTTTGGGGAGGAACTCCATCTTTGATCTGAATCTCACAGTAGAAACTGCTGGACTTGAAGATGAACTTTATTCACTGTGACAAATTCAGATGATGTTTCTTTGCCTTGTTAATCGTTGTCGCTCGTTAGGACAGATTTTAAAGCTTGACCCGTTATCGTTTCACGTTTGGTGAGGATGAAGCTTCACACTTGAAAGTGCTGGATCTGAAGATGATCTACTTACTGTGATTGTATTTTGTGTGACTGTGTAGATAAGATAATCGAGTGAAGCTCTTCCCACATGCAGTGCAGTGATACGGTTTCTCTCCAGTGTGGATCCTCTCGTGCCGTTTCACATGTTCTGACCGACGGAATCTCTTGTCACAGTGTGAACACTTGTAAGGTTTCTCTCCAGTGTGGATCATCTGGTGCAGTTTTAAATGTTCAGCTGTCATAAAAGTCTTCTCACACTCAAAGCACATATGATTTCTTACACCAGTGTGTGTTTTCTGATGAACTTTTAAATTCTGCAGATGTGAAAAACTCTTTCCACACAAAGAACATGAATGTGGTTTCTCCTGTGAATGAACTGTCATGTGGCTCTTCAGGCCTGAAGCCCTCAAAAATGTTTTGCCACATTGATCACATTCGTGCAGTTTCTCTCCAGTGTGGATGATCATGTGAGACTTAAGGTTTTCTTGATTTCTAAAACTCTTCCCACACTGATCACATGTGAACGATTTCTCTCCAGTGTGGATCCTCATGTGTATCTTAAGGTGACCATTTTGGTTAAAATCTTTTCCGCACTGATCACATGTGAACGGTTTCTCTCCAGTGTGGATGATCATGTGAGACTTAAGGTTTCCTTGTTGTGTAAAACTCTTCCCACACTGATCACATGTGAACGGTTTCTCTCCAGTGTGGATCCTCATGTGATTCCTGAGATTCAGTTTGTTTGTGAAACTCTTTCCACACTGACTGCAAGTGAAACATTTCTTGTCTTTTCTTTTCAGTAAAGAAATACTTTCAGTCTGTGAGTGAGTTTTAGCTCCAGTTTTGACATGATGATGTTTCTCCTCCTCTTCACTCTCCTCATTCTCCTCCACCAGGTCTGAAATGATAGTTAAAAAAAAGTTTAAAATAATTTTAAATAATCATCAAAATTCAGAGAGAACTGTGCCATCTGCAGTCAGGAGACGTCATAAGCGTTCCTGCTGGAAGGGCTGCACGATATATCGTTTTAGCATCGATATCACGATGTGCGATGTCAAGTATAGGGAACACATGTGATTCGTGGATTGACTGCAAAGTTGTGGCGAGTCTCCTTGTGAAGACAGCCGGTTATGTGTTGTAAAACAATCGTGAAATAAAACGCTAAAGTTCATCAAAGTAAAATCATAATCAACCACCCCTACACTGTAAAAAGGTTTTCAAGCAGTACTTCATCCAATTAATAATTTGTCTTTCAATTCAGTTTACCATTATTTGTTTTATTTTTCAAATAATATTTTTTTCGTTCAAAACATAGTTAAATATAAATATTTTTCATTAAGAGCTCAAATAAGAAATATTTGTTTCAACGAATGTACAATTTCAAGGTTACACACAGGATTGCGCATGGGCATTAAACACAAATCTTCTCGACGACAACGACCACGTCAGCAGACCGCTGTAACCGCTCTTCTACGTTCCGTGGATCACTTTGCTGCTCCAGAGAGAATCAGATTTCATCGCGGATAAACTGAAGTAAGTGAAAACAACCATTTAAATGTGCTGCTGTATATTTAGAAGCCTGTACAAGACATGTTGCTCTGCCGAATTTATCTGTTAGATATCGTTATGTAACTTACGTTAGTTTAAAAATGTGTTAGCTAGCTTAATTTACACTAGGCAAGTTAACGTTAATGTGTCGACGTTAATCAATTCCTGACCGATTGCAAAAGGGAACATATACGTTTACCCCTGGCTTATTTTGATTGTACAATGGTAATTAACGTGAACGTTTAATCATTGAACATAACGTTATCTCGATGCAGCGTCATAAGAACGACGTTCTCTGGTTAAAACCGTAGAAACCTGATCAACAACTAAGGAGCTAAAGTTAACTTACATGTAAAAGGACTGACGTTCACTTGTGATTAATGGTAACGTTATCTAACACGTATGACTGTCGACACTCACAATGGTAATTTATTTATGGATTGTATGCATAGAAGTATTGCTGCATTGGCGCCAATCGGTTGATGTCGGTTGGTTTTCAAAAAAGTGTAGTAGCAGCTACTAGCCACCAGAGGACACTGGGGGGGGGCAGACATTTTTTTCGTGGCGTTAGTAATAGGATTGACACACTATTGAATCATATATTATAATGATTATTATATCAACTGATAACGTATATTGTGCTAAAGTTTGTTGACCATAATGTACCCCAAATTTATACTATCTTGATGCAGGATACTGACACCGATACAAAGAGCACTTAAATATCTCATCCTTTATATGGGAGAAACAGTGGAGGACCTCATCAAAGATTTCCTGGTAAGGCCAGATTACTTTAGAGATGTGAAAATGCTAGATATGGCTGTCCACTTCAAAATTAGCCATCAGACTATGTTCAGATATATGTCTGATAACAGTCTGAAGGCTAATTTCAAATATAGAAACAATTACTTTCAGCTAAAATCAGAGTCCCATGTGCTGGAAAGTTTGTGCAACTTATATGTCAACAACAAATTGGAGTAAATTTTATAATTAGTTAGAAGTATTAGTATTATGTAAACTAATTTGGGGGGAAACCCAAGCTGTATTGATTCCTTATTCTTTTTTTCTTTTTCTTTTCTCCTTCCTAAATTCTTTTCCAGGTGTTGGAGAAGGAAGAGGCTGAAAAAACTCTTCAGCAGAAACCATGGAAATCTTTGTCATCAGAGATGCACAAGCTGTATACCCACAAACATTGGAATCATACTTGAGGGTCAAGAGGTTCTGAGGGACTTGCTGTCTGTCGCAAATGTTGAAAAAGTTGAAAATCTGACACGAAATTGTGGATGTGTGGAAGTAATGTATATAATAATTTAATAAATATCGATTTAATGAAAATTATGTGTCTTTTTTATTTGATTTTGGATAAGATTAATTAATGGTCCTTAATGGGAAATATGTTTTATTGAATCCATATCTTTTTGTTTGTTTAAAATAAATAATTTATATTAACTTGTATTTTTAAAAATGAGAAATAATTGTATTATTAAATCAATATCTATTTAATTGGAGAAAACAAATAATTTCTAATACATATTTATTAAATGAGAATTTTTGTTTTGATTAAATCTATATATTTTTGTTTAGATCAAAAATAGAATTTAAATTAATTGATTTTTTTCAACAAGAAAAATATGCTTTGTGCCAAGTTTTATAAAATAGTTTTCATAGACATAGAAAATATTGGTAAGGGCAAGTTATTTATTTTTCATTGGCTCAAGTTATAAAATATAGATGTGAACCATTACCCTAAAATTTTTTAATTGGATGAATGAAAATATTTTTTCAGTGTACAGTGAAGTCTATGCAGCGTTATTTTACATTTGATTATTCAATATCTATACCTGAATAGTTAAATTCCCCTAAAACAACATAAAGCACTTCTTATCGTATTTATCTATGCTTTCATTTATTAATTATTTACTCACTCCTGAACAAAATCACCCCAATCAGCCTAGAATGATTAGTTCTTTACATATATTAATTTGTAAAGCTACTGTTATTGAGCTACTCTAATCAGCTGGTGATCTGGTGGTAAATTTTTTTCATATCCACTGTTTGGGAAAGTTACTTTTAAAAGTAATGCATTACAATATTGCGTTACTTCCTAAAAAAGTAACTAATTGCATTACTTATTTACTTTTGCGTTACCTTTTCTCACCTGGGCTGGGCTCGCTTTGTTTTTTTTGTCAAACGTAAAGGCCCTTTCCGACCAAAAATGTAATGTAAATTCACATCTGTACATCAAACAAACCTTTCAGCTGCTGCTGTTCTGGATTGCAGAAGAACAGGACACAGGAAAAGAAAGTTTAACCCTTCAGCAATTAAAACAATAAAATGAAAAATCTGATTTTTATCTGAGTTGGATCATCGAAGGTCAGTAGCAAATACATTGGTTAATTAAGTGAGATTTAAAGTCCCCCTGTAGTCAATAATTGTTTCCCTTAAAACTCATCTTTGATCACCAAAATTACATATTTAAAAACATTTTCCAGTGAAAAAAAAATAAAAAACTCTTCATGCCTTAAAGAAACTTGAATGCACCTCTACAACCTTGCTTCATTTAGTATACGTGGTTCTATAATGCAAATGAGCCCCGCCTCCACTCACTCACACTAGCTCAGAGACTCACTCGCCCAACTTATTAAGGTAAACGCTGCACAATGGTGTCGTTCTTTACAACATCGGACACATAATGGTAATTACTATGATTAGCCTTTTGCTTGACTATGTTATCAAACAGCTAATAATGTGTTGCTAATGTTACACAAACAAATGGTGTTGGCATGAATTTGCACATGTGTTGAAGCACATTAAAAACACCACATGGACGTATAAACAACATTAAAAACTTGATTTTCACCACAGGGCGACTTTAATACATAAAGTATATTGGTGTAACAATTAATTACTGAATACTGAATCTGTTGAATTAGAAAATAAGCATCATGTTCACACACAGTGCACACAACACAAGTGCTATCGGAAATATCCCACTTCTAAAGTCGTGATTACGAGCTCATCGCACTCAAATTTTGACTTGAGAGGGCCAATAATTCATGTCCAAATTTTTAACTAGATAATTCCGGAAGCGCATGAACTTATAGTTGGATAGTATTGAAAGGGGTGGATTGTAATCCACTGCTGCTTCAATGTATATGTAATGAGTGACTATAATCAAGGTATTAATCAATATTTTTCCTTCTAAATATCAAATGAGTTGAATGACTTCTCTGGAGATTTTACTTTGTTATTGAAGTTAACAGTGTGATTACTGAAATGTTCTTTTCATGTATTCATTATAAATAATGTCAGTATTTGACATTTCCAGAAATGAAATAAGGACTTGTTTTGTGTTTGAGAAAGGTCTTCAACATGTTAAAACCCATAGGGGTCCATTGAAGTCTATAGTTTAAGGGACCATTTCTCAGTTAAAGCCTATATTTTCCATTTAGACTAAAGTGTCCTATCCTGAGAGAAAGAACTTGTTATCTTGATGTTTTGAGATGAGACTCCTGTTTATAGTTAGAGCCTGGCCAAATCCAACCTTGGAAAAGCTGTGTGTCGGTGTGTGTGTGTTAGTCTTCTTGGTTACAGGTTAAGGGACCACTGGCATTATTGGAGATTGACTGAGTTGTTGTTCGAGACATGCTGGCACCCAGCCACCCAAATCTGCAACCTGGAAGGTCACGACGTGCCTATAACTTTAGGGTCTGAGTGTCAGCTGCATAATCTATGGAGATATGCTTCTGTCTATCTGTATATGTGTGGAAAATTACTATGTTTATCTATTTCTTAGCCAATCAGAATCATTCAACCTGTAAGCAATGACGTAGCTTAGACCTTGGAAATGGTATAACTGCTGTGTGTGTGTGTGTGTGTGTGTAGGGTATAACTGCTGTGTGTGTGTGTAGGGGTATAACTGCTGTTGTGGAAAAAATTCATCTTTTCTTTGTATTTTATTTTCAATGATTTAACAAACGAATGCCATGCGTTCTTTGGCTGTATTTTGAGTTTCTTTTATGATGTTAGTACAGCTGCAGGGTGTGTGTGTGTGTGACCCAGAGGTGAGAAGATTAGGGGGTTAGGGGAGCCACAGGGGTTCCTCTGTGTCTTTTGTTTAGTGGGGGCTGTAAGAGATAGCTTTTGAAAGAGATAACACTATAAAAATGCTGGCCAACCTCTGCTCTGGGTCTCACTCCGCCTGCAGCTGGTCTGTGGATGGACTGGGAACATTTCTTGCAAGAAATAAATATCTTTTAAGGACAATTTGAATCCTGATGTCTCTTATGCCTGATGCTGTTTTGTTAGTTATTTGTTTTTGCCTCAACACTGCTGTGATCTTTGTAACTGTAAGCGGGGCGGCCTACAAACTCCTGTGTGAGTCTTGAAGCTAAACTTCTGCTGATGAAACTGCAAACTATCTTCAGTAAAACTTTTCTTACATTTTTTATAATTCTGACTCCGGGTTTTCTTTCAAACATCTGGTCCTTCGCTCCTAAACTGTTAACCCCTAACAGTATCGGTAGTGATGATGCATTACTACCAATTTCTCTGCTTGGTAAGGGTGAGACAAAATATCAATATGGCGATATATAGTTGTTCTTCTCCCTGCGATGACCGATACACTGGCAGTAGCGCTTAACACATGAATGAGGGAAACGTGAAAATGAATTAACTAGCCTAAGAAAAATACGTTTTTAATTTCTCATATTTAATAATGAGAAATAGTGTTTCTTAAAATGCCACCAAAAAAATCCTAGAGGAAACACTTAACTCTTAAGATTTTTCCCTACTACAAACACTAAATCTGATGAACTACTTAAAGCTTTATAACCTTAATGTTCTTCAGCCTCACTAATGAAGAATCAGGAATAAACACCAACCTCTTTGTTCTTCAGTGTGTTTCATTCTGCAGTGTTCTGGATCTCTCATGTTCTCACTGTCCTTCAATAAACTCTGTCTTTGCAGATTTCAGCTCTTCCTGATGGTTTGATGCTCGTCTTCACTTGTAGCTGATGGGAATATTCCAGCATTTATTGGTGAATTGCAGTGGGAGGAGCTTCACTGAAGGAGGAGGAGCTTCACTGAAGGAGGAGGAGATTCACTGAAGGAGGAGCAGATCCGACAAAATCAAGAAGAAATCACTTACTGAGTTTGTTTTTATACCAATTTGCACATTTTATATTTATGTTCACCTATCACCTATCTATTAATGAAACTTTTAACTTTTATTTTACCTCTAATTTATATATAGGCAAAGATGCATTGAAAAAACACAATTAAAAAAAGACCAAATATAAACAATGCAAGAATAAAAAATTAAATTACAAACATTTTTAGATATTGCCAAGAAATAAATATCCCAAACGTTTAACAACTTATTTTTGTTTATGTACTTTATTTTTGTGTTTAACTTTTATACGAAACACGGTTAATCACAGATTCATTAAATGCTCTTATGAAACTTACCTATATCTTGTAGATGTCACAATAGCTGATCGTGTCGTTTGCTCAAATCTGTTGACAATAAAATGAGCTTAATGTGTGAATTTACAGATCTGAAGACATCAGCATAATGAATGAGGAGAAAACAGGATCTATTGACATGAAATAAAGAGGCTTTTCAGCTGCTCTGATAATAGTGATGAGCCATAGACTATCAATACTCCTTCAACAAGCCATTCAGGATTAGCATATCATCTCACTTTATAATTGCTGCTAGAAACAGATTGTTTGAGTCAGAATATCTGCTAAAAATCCTATAAATACAAAAGACAGACACTATAATGACACCCATCTTTATCAATTTGTCTATATAAATATAATTATAGTTTTATCCTAATAACGTTCATAACACTTACTTCGCTAGCATCCTACCGTTTTGTGTGTGAAGAGAAATACATATAAAACTTCTTTGAGTGTTTTAGTCAGCAGACACAAAAATAGCGACGAACCCGATGAAAACCATCAGGAAATGTCGCCGTAAAATGATATTTAAACTGTATAAAGAGTATTTTACAACTAGAAAAAAAAGTTTGTTGAGACAAACTTTAAGTTGGCTTGAGAAAGCCTGACCAGAGAGTTTGAAGAAGTTTAAAGAAGTTAGAAGTTTAAAGTAGGTTAAAGTTAGATTGATAGATTAGTTAGAAAGAAATAATAGTTGGGAAGAAAGAAAGAAAGAAAGAAAGAAAGTAAAAAGATTAGTTAGAAAGAAAGAAAGAAAGAAAGAAAGAAAGTAAAAAGATTAGTTAGAAAGAAAGAAAGAAAGAAAGAAAGAAAGAAAGAAAGAAAGTAAAAAGATTAGTTAGAAAGAAAGAAAGAAAGATTAGTTAGAAAGAAAGAAAGAAAGAAAGAAAGAAAAAGATTAGTTAGAAAGAAAGAAAGAAAATATTAGTTAGAAAGAAAGAAAGAAAAGTAAGAAAAAGAAAAAAGAAAGTTTAGTTAGAAAGAAAGAAAGTAAAAAGATTAGTTAGAAAGAAAGAAAGAAAGAAAGAAAGAAAAAAGATTAATTAGTTAGAAAGAAAGAAAGAAAGAAAGAAAGAAGATTAATTAGTTAGAAAGAAAGAAAGAAAGAAAGAAAGAAAAAAGATTAGTTAGAAAGAAAGAAAGAAAAGTAAGAAAAAGAAAGAAAGAAAGAAAGAAAGAAAGAAAGAAAAGTAAGAGAAAGAAAGATTAGTTAGAAAGAAAGAAAGAAAGAAAGAAAGTAAAAAGATTAGTTAGAAAGAAAGAAAGAAAAGTAAGAGAAAGAAAGAAAGAGAAAGAAAGAAAGATTAGTTAGAAAGAAAGAAAGAAAGAAAGAAAGAAAGAAAGAAAAAAGATTAGTTAGAAAGAAAGAAAGAAAAGTAAGAGAAAGAAAGATTAGTTAGAAAGAAAGAAAGAAAGAAAGAAAGTAAAAAGATTAGTTAGAAAGAAAGAAAGAAAGAAAGAAAGTAAAAAATTAGTTAGAAAGAAAGAAAGAAAGAAAGAAAGAAAAGCAAGAAAAAGAAAAAAGAAAGATTAGTTAGAAAGAAAGAAAGAAAAATGATTAGTTAGAAAGAAAGAAAGAAAAAAGATTAATTAGTTAAAAATAAAGAAAGAAAGAAATAAAGAAGATTAATTAGTTAGAAAGAAAGAAAGAAAGAAAGAAAAAAGATTAGTTAGAAA